>NC_061843.1:9207071-9212071 GCF_019202785.1 Penaeus chinensis | reverse complement strand
GAGAGAGAGAGAGAGAGAGAGAGAGAGAGAGAGAGAGAGAGATAGTGAGAGCAATAGGAAGAAAGAGGGGGAGAGAGAGACAACTAGGAATAAGCTTTTAATATGCATCTCCACGTGCGAGCAGCCCCCGCAGGTGTCGAGGGGCCCGGTTGATACGTGGATGAGTTAGCAAAAGTGGCAGGACACCTTTGTGTGCGTGTGAGAGGAGGTGTGAGCGCGCGCCTGTCTGTGCGTGAGGGAAGGATGGCGGGGGAGGGACGGAGAGGGATCGAGAGAGGAAGGGGGGATGGGGGTGATAGGGGGATAAAAAAAGAGGGAGGAGGGAAAGTAATTAAGAATGAGATGGAGGAGGATGAGACTGAGTGAGGGGGAGGGCGGAATATATATATATATATATATATATATATATATAGAGAGAGAGAGAGAGAGAGAGAGAGAGAGAGAGAGCAGAGAGAAAATAAACACGATGAGAAACGAGAAGATAAGTGTATATTAGGTATATTAAGTGTATATTATGCAAGTACACATGTACCATGTTATCAAGTTATATAAAAAAAAAAAACAATAGTAACAATAATGGTAACAAAAATAAATTAACAAGTAATCGAACAAACAAACAAAATGGATAAACAAACACAAAAAAAAAATCATACCAAACAGGGGAAAAAAAACTAATAGGACTCTAATATGAAGACCGTTATTTCCGTTATTCGAGACAAATCTCTGAAGTTCGCGCCATCTTCAGGCAAATGCTGTATGTAGGTTGAACGGTCTTAGAGTAATACCTGGAGGAGGGAGCAGAACGACGAGGGAAGTTTGATGTTCGAACTTGTATTTATGGGTTAATAACTACTTGACTATCGGGTGGAATGTTCTGTGGTTGTGGTGTCTGTTTCAAGGGCATTCTGAGTATTGTTTTTTTTTATTATTATTTTGATGATGTGAATGATAATACCAATACTAATAATTATGATCGTAATGACATTAGTAATACTAATAATTATTGTGATATCATTACTATTACTTTATAATTATAATCATTGTCATTTCTTTATAATCACTATTATCATTGTAATGCTCATGATCATTATCACCATCAACATTATCCTCGTTTAATTACTTTTGCCGGTCCTTGAAGTGGGAGAGCGAAGTGAATCAGATTTAAAAAAATAGCGATTGCTTTGCATTACCAAGAACTACTTCAATAGATGAAGTATTTGAAGTTCGAAGTTCCTCTAGCTAGCTGGGAGGCGAAAGGAAGCTAGCAATTGAATTTGGGGTCTCAGGAGCTCAATCACGGAAGAAGTTTCCAGATATGTGTAGGCGGGAAGTTTACAAAGTGTATGCAGTGCGTATTCCAAAGTAGTTGTAAGTCTAATTTGTTTTTGGACACGCGCACACACACACACACACACACACACAGAGAGAGAGAGAGAGAGAGAGAGAGAGAGAGAGAGAGAGAGAGAGAGAGAGAGAGAGAGAGAGAGAGGAGGAAGAGTGAGAGCGAAAAAAGAGAAAATGCAAGAGTAAAGTCCATATAAAACAATTCAAACCACAGTCATTCACACATTGAACTATTAAACAACCTTAACCCGACTTCCCAATTCCCCACGCCCCTTCCCCACTTCCACCTCCCACCTACCTCCTTCCCTCTTCCCCCCACCCTTTTTCCCTTCGCTCCCCTCCCCCCTTTCCCCCAAATCCCCCTCCCGCATACCTCCTTCCCCTTTCCCCCTTTGGTTCTCCCCCACCCCCTGCCCCTTTTGCTCCTTCCCTACCCCTTTTCCCCTTTGGTTCTCCCCCACCCCCTTCCCCTTTTGCTCCTTCCCTACCCCTTTTCCTCTTTGGTTCTCCCCCACCCCCTGCCCCTTTTGCTCCTTCCCTACCCCTTTCCCCCTTTGGTTCTCCCCCACCCCCTGCCCCTTTTGCTCCTTCCCTACCCCTTTTCCTCTTTGGTTCTCCCCCACCCCCTGCCCCTTTTGCTCCTTCCCTACCCCTTTTCCTCTTTGGTTCTCCCCCACCCCCTGCCCCTTTTGCTCCTTCCCTACCCCTTTTCCTCTTTGGTTCTCCCCCACCCCCTGCCCCTTTTGCTCCTTCCCTACCCCTTTTCCTCTTTGGTTCTCCCCCACCCCCTGCCCCTTTTGCTCCTTCCCTACCCCTTTTTCCCCTTTGCTCCTACCCCCATCCCACTTGCTGTCTTCCGAGAAATGGCTAAGCTACGTTGCTATTAGGCAAGCCATGTCATTCTTATGCAAGCCGCATGTTGCCGCTGAGTTGCCTTTAAGAATTCCTGTTCGCTTTATGATAAGTGACGCAGACAGGGGCTTAAGTACAGGCGTGTGGGTGTGGGCTTTTAGGAGAGGGTGTTCAGTGTTCTTGTTCTTAGGGTTTATCTGTGTTTATTGATAATGGAAGTGTTCTTTGATTGTTGAAAATGGGTGGGTGATTTTTTTTCACGTTTCATGTATGTTTCTTTTTCTTTCGTGTACTGTTTGATATCCAAGTTATCTCTAAGTTATCTCATTCCTAATCTCTCAGACTTAACTCTCTCTCTCTCTCTCTCTCTCTCTCTCTCTCTCTCTCTCTCTCTCTCTCTCTCTCTCTCTCTCTCTCTCTCTCTCTCTCTCTCAATATATGTGTATATATATATGTACATAGATATGTATATATATATATATATATATATATATATATATATATATATATATGTATATAAGTATATATGTATAGCTATATGTATATAAGTATATATGTATATCTATATGTATATAAGTATATAAGTATATCTATATGTATATAAGTATATATGTATAGTTATATGTATATAAGTATATATGTATATTTATATGTATATAAGTATATATGTATATGTATATGTATATATGTATATATATAGTATATATAATTATATATTTATACACACACACACACATCAGCGTGTATATATATGTATGTATATATTCAGATTTATGTATGTTTGTCTGTTTCTGTGGGTGTGCGTGTGCATGTATGTACATGTTTATGCATCTATATATTTTTTTTTTATGCTAAATCTCAAAGTTATCTTTCTTATGAAGAGAAAATGCCCATATCATACGTGATGATCCGAAACAAATGTTCTCGTCATGCATGATACCTTCTTGAAATGTCATGCACGAAGTCATTATCCTGGAATATAATGGGTAGTTTATTCTCATATTATGCTAAATCTCAAAGCTACTCTAATCTCGTCATGGGGGATCATCCGGAGAAATGATCTCAATGTGCATGACCTTCAAGTATCATACACGAGGTCAGTTAAATAAATCGTACAGAGGGTCATGAGTGTGAAGCTTACGCGTTTTCCTCTTTTGCTCTTCCTAATTTTAATTTTTTAGTTTGTCATTCCAGTTTCTCTTTCTTCTCGACTTTATTTATTAATGTTCCTGTTCCGTCTTTTTTTGTCTTTGTTTTCCCTTACTTGTAAACCTCATACTCTATTGTTTTTTCCCTCTTTCTCCTTTATTTCCATTATTCGCTATCCTTCTTTATCACCAGCCTATATCCACTTCTCTTCCATCTCCCTTCTCACTCTTTTACTCTTTGTCCCTATCCACTGCTTTATCACCCTCTATCTTCATTTATCTCTTCTTCCTCCAGCTTATACCCACTTCTCTTCCATCTCCCTTCTCACGCTTTTACTCGTTGTCCCTATCCACTGCTTTATCACCCTCTATCTTCATTTATCTCTCCTTCCTCCTTCCTTTTCCTCTGCCCCTACTCCCTTCTTTATCACCCTCTATCTTCACGTCTCTCATCCTCCCTTTTTCCCCCCTTATCCCCCCTCTTCCTTCCCCCTATCCTCCCAACCATGACGTAGGTCAGGTCACGTCATCTCGCCATTAATACATCGACCTCACCCAGGACTGACCTAGCATGACCCTACCTATAGGCTCCCATAGCGTGTAGGGTTCCCGGATCTTCAGAGATTCCCGTAGAATTATCACGCGAGATTCCCACTCTGTTATGTTACTGTCTCGCCTTTCGTGATGGAGGAATCTGTGTTTTTTTGTTTTTTTTTATGTGTTTGTTTGTGTTTTTTTTGTTTATGTATTTGTTTGTGTTTTTTTGTTTATGTTTTTGTTTGTGCTTTTTTTGTTTATGTATTTGTTTGTGCTTTTTTTGTTTATGTATTTGTTTGTGTTTGTTTTTGGTTGTTTGTTGAGTAACTTATTCATTCATTGATATGTTTATTTCCTTATTCATGTATTTATCTGTTTATTTTATTTGTATATTTGTTTCATCCTTTGTTGATTGGTATATTGATTTGTTCGTGTATTCATTTGTTTATATAGTATTTCGTTATGTGCTATTTATTTGCTTTGTGACTTTTCGTGTTTGATGTATTTAGTTTGTATTTCGCTCTATTGGATTTTTTCTCTCTTCTCTTCCTACTGCCTCATTCTCTCTCTCTCTCTCTCTCTCTCTCTCTCTCTCTCTCTCTCTCTCTCTCTCTCTCTCTCTCTCTCTCTCGCTCTCTCTCTCTCTCTCTCTCTCTCGCTCGCTCTCTCTCTCTCTCTCTCTCTCTCTCTCTCTCTCTCTCTCTCTCTCTCTCTCACTCTCTCTCTCTCTCTCTCTCTCTCTCTCTCTCTCTCTCTCTCTCTCTCTCTCTCTCTCTCTCTCTCTCTCTCTCTCTCTCTCTCTCTCTATCTCTCGCTCGCTCTCTCTCTCTCTCTCTCTCTCTCTCTCTCTCTCTCTCTCTCTCTCTCTCTCTCTCTCTCTCTCTCTCTCTCTCTCTCTCTCTCATGCACGCACACACGCACACACACACACACACACACACACACACACACACACACACACACACACACACACACACACACACACACACACACACGCACACGCACACAGAAGCCATCGCTCTCAATGATCTGCTGATCCTGTCGAGTCTGACAAACGCCGCAGATATAAAGATGAAATTTAGCAGATTTCTTGATCTTCGCCTTTCGTGAAATTTCTGC
>NC_061843.1:9199571-9202071 GCF_019202785.1 Penaeus chinensis | reverse complement strand
ATTTTTGGTGTATTTGTATGTCAGAAATTCTGAGGAAATACAAGCTAATAACTTTTCTGTATTTTTCCATTTTCCCTTCCTCCTCCATGCGCTTCTTTCCTACTTCTTCCACTTCCTTCAAGACCTTCACCTTCCTTCGTGCAGCTCCCTTCCTCACTTTCCCCTTTATCACCTCCTAGTTCCCTCGCCTCTTTCCCTTCTATTTTCCCCTCTCTCTTCTCCCAACCTTCAACCGAACTCAATCAACTCTGTCCCCCACTCTTATTTCATTTCTGCACCCCCTCTCCCTCCCTCTTTGCAGTCCCCCCTTTTCTTATCTCCCCTCCCCTCTCCAACACACACACACACACACACACACACACACACACACACACACACACTATGAAGTTCAAACACATAAATATAACCACCCTCACGCACAAAAATCCAAGCACAAACACAAATACACATTAGCACACAGAAAAATACCCCCTTTCCTCAAATACACAACCCAAACACACACACACACACAACGAGAACCGTACTGTCTCAGTATTGTCTTGCTGCCAGTGAGCTGTCAGACAATAAGACGCATGGTGCGGTAAATCTCACCTCAAGAAGTAGAACTTGTGGCAGGATATTACTGTGGATGAGTGAGGCTGTGGGTCCTGTCTGAATTCACTTACGATGTAGAGAGAGGGGTGAAATTGCAGTCTTAGTGGTGGGTCTTTTGCATGGGTTTTGTTGTTGTTTTTGGGTTGAGAAATGTTGAGAAATTTCTGTGTTTGTTTGTCTCATTTTTTTTCTATATTTTTTTTTCGATGTTTCGTTCTCTTTGTTTATCTATTTTGCTTTTTTAATCTATACATTTTGCATTCTACTTTCCGCTATATTTATCTGCCTCTCACTTATCTTACCTTTCGTCCAGATCACACACCAGATTATCATAATCAACCTGTTTCTCCTTCCTTTTCTTCTTTCATGCTTGTTTTTCTCTCTTTTTTTTCACGTGGCTTCCTATCCCTATCTCTTTCCTCTCGCCATTAAGGCACACATAAAATCAAAGATAAGGAATCTATGTAGGTCAGCATGCGATTGGAAAGTTCTCCATTTTCGGTCGGGAAGCAGGAAACTTTTTTTTCTCTCTTTCTTTCTTTTTCTGATATTTTCTATCGGGAAACAGGATATTTTTTTTATTTTTTTATTTCTTGTTATTGTTTTGGTGACTTTTGTTTTATCAGCTATATAAAGATGGAAGATGTTACTGTTGATATTCCATTATTATTGATAATGTTGTGATCATGAACATCATGAACTATGATCATCATCACCATCATAATCATCATTATTACTATTATCAGTATCGTTGTTGTTATTATCATTGTTAGTATTATCATTATTGTCATCATTATATATGCTTTTTTATACTATTTTCATAGTTATTAGTATTGTTATTATTGATGTTACTACTATTATATTTCCTTTTTTTTTTTTTTTTTTTTTTTTTTTTACCACTACTATTGCATCTGTCCTCATTATCTTATTTATTTTGGTGTATGGGGAACATGTATTTTTTTATCCTTAATGATAACCTAATCAAGAGTCTTCCATTTTCTATGTTGGAGAGGGAGATAAGAGCAGGAAGGGGGATCCTCGTGGTTGTCAATGGAGAGCGGATGTTGGAGGATACGTATTTTTTTTTTTTTTTTTCTTATGCTGGAATTAGTGTAAAAGTTTTAACCTTTACCGGAGAATGAAGAAGAGTAGAGGGAAGAAGAGAAGAGACAATAGAGGAGAGGGAGGGAGGAAGAAAGGAGAAAATGAAAGATGGATTGGGTGGAGGGAGGGAGGGACACGCACACGCACACGCACACGCACACACACACACACACGTCTAGAGAGAGAGAGAGAAGGAGAAGGAGACGGAGAGAAAGGAAGAATAGAGAAACGGAGGGAGAGAGAAATAAAAAGAGAGGCTGACCCTGACAAGACAAATAACGGAGATTTTACATCTGAACGATTGGTAATTGTATTTCGGGGGAGTTTGGGGTGGATGGGGGGGGGGGGGTTGTAGAGGAGGGAAAGGTGGGGGTGGAGGGGGGGGGGGAATTGAAGAGATACGTCATGATCCATATCTAATTTTAGCCTTCAAAATCTAATGATCATTTTATTGGTGATTGATTTATTTAATCGAAATGCTACGTATATTGATAGCCTCCCAGATATATATTAACAATTTATGACAGTAGCTATATTAGGAAATAATAAAAAAAAGGTCAATAACACCTAGCAAATTTATTGGGCTGATTTTAATATGATCTTTTTTGTATTCACCAACATAATAAATCTATTTCGTTTATTAATGTCTGTTTATGTCGGGACGTTGAATTTGTGTTTTGTCGAAATATTCTTATATAATTATATTCTATAAATCAGTGTTATTACACATTTATCGATCCCTCTTTACACAGAACTCCCTCTTGTAAAAGATAACGCACATGAAAGTTAACATTTGCTAAAT
>NC_061843.1:9187071-9189571 GCF_019202785.1 Penaeus chinensis | reverse complement strand
CCTGGTTATCCTATCTACCCCTCTCTTGTTTCCTCTCCTTCCTTTATAACTTTATCTGATCCGCGTTTTCTTTACTCTTGTTCCAAATATATTCTCCCATCTCCGGCATTGCTTTCTCCATCTGTTTCCAAGCCAACCCATCCCCGAAGCCAACCGACTCTCTCCATTATATCTCTGTCTTTTGCACTCTCTTTCTGTTTGCTTTTTTCTCTATGTATTTATCTGTCCATTTCATTCTCCTTATTTATCTATATATATATCTTTATGTCTATATATATACATATACACATACATATATCCTCTCCCTCTCTCTCTCTCTCTCTCTCTCTCTCTCTCTCTCTCTCTCTCTCTCTCTCTCTCTCTCTCTCTCTCTCTCTCTCTCTCTCTCTCTCTCTTCTCTCTCAGGCGGGGAGTGAGGAAGCCAGGTAAGGAGGAAGGGAGAGATGGAGGCAAAGGGAAGAGGAATAAGAATGTGGTTGAAGGAAGGAACGAGGTAGTAGGAGGAGGATAAATAAATAGAGAACAAGGAAAAGGAGCAGGAGGATTGGAAGGAGCAAGAACACGGGGATAGTGGAGATGAAGAAATGAAGTAATAGGGGAAGGGATAGGAGGAGGGGAAGAGGAAGCAAGATTATTGACAAAAGGGAAAAGAAATAGATGTAAAAAGAATGGTAGAAAAGAAATAAAGTAAGGAGAAGCAACGAAGAAGAAAAAAGAAGGCAACGAAGAAGAAACAAGAAAAGAAGGCGAAGAGTAAAAATAAGAAAAATGAGAATGATGACGTACACGGACATACCCATATACAAAACTATAATTTATAGATATAAATACGTATTCATGTTCCTTTGTGTATCATGTCGGCGTCTGTGTATATTTAGACAATGGCCCATACACCAACACATGCAATATTCATAGTAAGAATAATACCATTATCATTTACAACAGTAATCTCACCAGCATTCAAAACCATAATATATCCAGCGCTTATAATAACATCATCAACAAAAGCATTATCATTCACAACAACAACTCACGATCATAACAGCATAATCGCCATTCACAACCACAGTACCACTACGTACAGAACAACAACGACAATAATAATACCACTACCATTTAAACCGTGTCAACAAGAAGAGCTTAAGCTATGAACTACCCCGGATGCGATATGACTCATGACAACGGCGCCCACTGTAGTCAGGTTCAGTCAGGTTAAGGAAGAGAGGGGCAGCCATACTCCCCTCACTCTCCCCCTCGCTTTCCCTCTTCCTCTACTCTCCTCTGTTCCCTTTCTGTTTATAACTTTCCTAGTCTTCCCTTTCTTCGTGTGTTCTCTTTCTCTCTATCGTTTATTCTTCCCATATCCCTTTTCCTTTTCCCCCATTCTTTCTTCTGTACTCCGTTTTCATCCTCTATACTTCTCTCCCTTATCTTTTCTTCCTTCCTTCCTTCCTTCCTTTTACCCCCTGCCTGACTTCCTGCTCTCCTTATCCCCATCCCCTCCTCCCTCCCTTCTTTCATTCCTTCCTCCCCTGTTCATTCCCTTCTTCCTTACCCTCCTCCCACCCTTTCTCCCTTCCCTCTTCACTCCCCTACAACACCCTTCCTAAAGCTCATGTTTACACGCGTGTGCTGTCATGGAGACGGGCGTGATATAGTGTCATAGTGAGGCGATTGTGTTCATGTCAGTGGTCGAAGTTCAGGGCTGTTCAGGGAAGGAGCATAGTGTGGCAGGGGTAGGGGTGGTTGCTGTAGAATTAGGGTGTGTGTACGTGTCGGTGCCAATATTTAGAGAGACAGACGGGCAGATCATATGAAGATAGACAGACAAATAGATGTGTGTGTGTGTGTGTGTATGTGTGTGTGTGTGTGTGTGTGTGTGGGTGGGTGGGTTTGTGTGTGTGTGTGTGTGTGTGTGTGTGTGTGTGTGTGTGTGTAAGTCTATCTTTCCTTCTGTCTGAGCTCCTATATTAGAAATTACGACAGAACTTCATCAATATCCATATTAATTGCTCGCCTCTACGACTTCATCCAGAAACCCGTGTGCAGTGAAATAGAGAGCGAAACGATTATGCAAAGAGAAAGGGGAAACATACGAAGAGGGAGGGGAACATGTGGATGAAATAGGAGAGGGGAAATGGAGGGGAAGAAGAGGAAGAAGAGGGACGAGGGGAAGACCGAGGGGAGGCTTCGTGTCAGGTGGAAATTATAATGGGTAAGAGGTAGATTTTACATGGGTACCATACTGTACAGAAAGATAAAAATAGTCAGGTTGTTCCTTAAGGTAGCTTTTCCAAATAAATATTTTAGGAGAGAGCAAGAGCGAGCAACAGAGAGAGAGAGAGCGAGAGGGAAGGAGGGAGGGAGGGAGGGTGACAGAGAGAGACAGCTTATATTTTCATCCTAATTCCCATTTTTCTATTCACATTAACAAACACAAAAAAAAAAACAAATCGATATCTCTTGTCACAGAATTAGATTACAGCGAAACTTAACATTT
>NC_061843.1:9169571-9174571 GCF_019202785.1 Penaeus chinensis | reverse complement strand
GGAAAATCAGGTTTGTTTCCCGCTCAGTTTTTTCTAATACCTTTTTACACGGTCTGCTTTTTATTTATTTTTGTATTTATACGTCCAAATAACAATAAGAACGAATCGACACAGCGAAACAAGATGAACTCAACAACGAGGTGCCTAGGTTTATTACTTCGGTTTTACGACCCCATAAACCCAGGACTTGTCTACCTGTCTTAGTCATGCTATCGTACCCTCTGACCTACCCCGGGGAGCCTAAGGGAGACAAATCCTTATATAATCTCAATAGAATAGGTTAGGGTTAGGGTACGTAGCGGTTTCCTATTGGTATTCCATTCCCTGAAGCCAATACGCGTGGCATCTGTGTACAGTGAACTCTGCGTATGGTTACCTGCGACTGATCACCGCTGAGTGCAAAGTCACTCATGGGTATATCGTGCGATTAATGAGGTGTGTCTGTTTTGCATAGTCGGACGTTCCCGGCATGCATGTACGTACGGTACGGCTGAAAATGGATTAGAAATACGTGCACATGGATCATATCGCTACGGTAACGTTCTGTGTGTTTCCGACAGAGATGAATAGGGAGTTACTTTAAATCTCGATCGCTACGTAAGGGGACTGCCTATTTACAGCATAGACAGGGAGTTATTTTCAGCCTCTATCGTATTACATAAACCTCAGGAGATGGTGACCAGAACAAAATATGAATGAGACTGAATGATTCCACAGTTCAATAAAGATACGCCATTCCTATGATGTCACACTATTGTCAGTCACAGACCTTGCGTTGCGAAGTTTTTTTCATTTTCATTCACATCTCTTCTGCATTCTTCGGTCAACTCTATCTCATTTTCAATTTTCGTCGATGCTTTTAAAGAGGGAGTGTGTTAGCTTGCCTATGATTCTCTCTTTATTTGTTATGTATATATTATATTGTTTATTTTGCTATTCGTTATCGAAATTCGTTGTTATGAAGAAAATATAATGCAAACAATGTACTGGTAATGTAACCGCCCTATTTTTTTCCCCTTGAGAGACAAGCGGTAAATTAGTTACGTGTTTATTGTTGCTGTTATTTAACTGAGTATAAAGTTGAGCTTTACTTACATAACAATCGGGAAAATAGGAAGATATTCCAATATATATGTGATAAGCAGTTTGGTTTTCCTTTTACACATAATGATAATGTTATGCGTGAGCGCGCGAATGAAGGCTAAAAACACCTAACAATTAACACTTACTATTTCAACTACGCCCCAATTCGACCTTAGCTTGAAAATGGCATCAAGTAACGACTTTCATAAATACTTCTTAATTTCTTAATGCGTATTTGGCAGTGAAATACCGTATAATTTTAGTAAAGCAAAAAGTTGATACCCGATGAGGTACACACATACACATTTTTTATGTGTATGTGTGTAAATATATATATATATATATATATATATATATATATATATTTATGTTGGTAATAATATAAGGGTAAATTCTCCTTTTATTTGCTTGTGTTGGTATGCGTGGCAGTAGTTGGTCGGGGTTTAGTAATTAATTGCTACTTTATAGCGCATTTTCTCTCTCCCTCTGCCCCCCCCCCCTCCCCCCATCAGTCTAATCTCATACCTCAGTCTGACCCTCATACCTCACACGCCTCATCCCTCAGTCCTGACCTCATACTTGAAGACAGTAGTGTTCTTGCATGTATGGAGTCAAGACCGTGACTGACATCTTGTAAAGAAATTGCATAATGAGTTATTTTTTGTCTCGTCTGTCCCAATTGCAGATATATCCTTACTTTAGAATAATGATAATAATAAAATAATAATAATGAGAATAAGAAGATAATGAGAAGAAGATAATGATAATAACAGTGATGATAATAGAATGATAAAATAATGATAATGATAAAATGAAATAATTAAATTAATAAAATAAAATAATGATAATAAAAAATAGTAATAGTAAAATTATAAGTTTCCCTTTACAATCGCTATTATTTTGTTCCTTATCTCTATTCCGTTATTTTTTCTTATAATGAAAATAACACGTTTAACTCTTGGCTATGTAATACTGTCGTGTTATGTTATGTTTTATTGTAACTGTTACTATTATCAGTGTTATTATTGTTAATGTTATCTTGCGGTTAATAATATTATCTTATTTTTATTGTTACCATCATTATTATTGTCATTACTATCATTGTTATCATTATTATTATTATTATTATTATTATTATTATTATCCTAATCATTATGTTGTTATTATCAATATTATTATTATTTTTATTTATTATTTATTGTTATTATTGTTGTTTTTATTTATTATTGTAATAATTATCGTTGTGATTATTATTATTGTTATTATTATGGTCATTATTGTTGTTATTGTTATCATTATTATTATTGGGATTATTATCATCATTATCAACAACATCGTCATCGTCATCATCATCATTATTATTATTATCACAGTTATTATTATTGTTATTACTATTTTTGTTATTATCATTATTGTTAGTATTGTTATAAATATCACTATCATTATCTTAATTGTTATTATTATTATTATTGTGATATTTATAACAATACTAACAATAATGATAATAACAAAAATAGTAATAACAATAATAGTAACTGCGATAATTAAAGATGTGATATCTTGTTATTGTAATATTGATGATTATGTTTACAATGATAATGATAATAATAATAATGATAATAATAATAATAATTATTATTATTATCTTTATCATTATAATTATTGTTATCATAATCATTATTATCATTGTTATCATAATCATTGTTATCATTGTTATCATTATCATTATCATTACCATCACTATCATTATCATAATCATCGTATTCCTATTATCATCCTTATCGTCATTTCCCCAAGACAGTAGTCGACGAAATAAAACGCGACCAAATCCCTCTTCGTCATGCGGAAGACGCAGGGAGGTTGGCAGGCCTGGGAGTGCCATCGAGTGCCACACATGGTGACCAGAGGGACAGTGGCGCCGCGTCGGGAACAATAGTACCATATAACTGACGTTGGTATCCTCGTCACCCTCGTTTTATTCTGGAGGGGGGGGGGGGGGGGGGGTTATACCAAAGGAGGGGGGTGGGGGGGGGGGGGGGGAGGGGAGGGGATATTGGGGTGAGATGGGGGCGGAGTGGGTGGGAGGGGGAGGGGATATTGGGGTGAGATGGGGGCGGAGTGGGTGGGAGGGGAGGGGATATTGGGGGTGAGATGGGGGCGGGGTGGGGGGGGAGGGGAGGGGATTTTGGGGTGAAATGGGGGCGGCCTGGGGGGGAGGGGAGGGGAGGGGTTGGGAGGGGATATCGGGGTGAGATGGGGGTGGGGGGTGGGATAAGGTGTGGGGATGGGAGAATGAAGATGGGGGTGGGAGAGGAGGTAGATGGGTGGAGATGGGGGAGGGGATGGGAAATGGGAAAGGGAAGGGGGGGGGGGGTTAAAGGGTAGGGTGGAGACGGAGGAACAGAGGATGAGGGGGTTGGGGGCGAAGAGCGTGAGGAAGGGAGAAGGGAGAGTGGGGCAAGGGAGGATTAGGGAGTAGGGATGGGGTGGAGCGAGGGAGGGAAAGGTAGGAGGAAGAGGGGAGAGTGGTGGAAGGGGAGATGGGGAGTCGACGGGAGGGGGAGGGGGGGTAGTCAGTTGGTTCTGGCAAAAAAAAAGGATTGTCAATGTGCTGACTGGCACTTCCTCTGGTTCTGGCTCTCCGTCTCTCTCTCTTCTCTCTCTCTCTCTCTCTCTCTCTCTCTCTTTCTCTCTCTCTCTCTTTCTCTCTCTTGATATCTCTCTCTTCTCTCTTCTCTCTTCTCTCTTCTCTCGTCTGTCTCTACTCTTTTAATCTTTCTCTTTCTCTTTCTCTTTTGCTATTCCCTTTCTAGTTTTATCTGTATATCTGGCTGTTCCACACTTCGTTTCTATCGTTCTATTTAAATGTGTGTCCAGATGTCTCTGTTTTCTCCATGTATCTCTACCTGGGTCTCTTTACATTTCTATTTGTCCGCCTCGTTTTCCTTACTTCTCTTAGCTGTGTCTCATTAATATTATTCAGGATAAACTACGCTAGTTATTCATTTAGCCGACTGACTCATCTATTATGCATTTATGTGCTCAGATTATTTGTTAAATTATATATTATTTCGTTCATTAATTTACTTACTCCTTTGTCTATACCGCTATCTATTTCTGTATGAAGAACACAAAGTAAATCCGGCATATCATGACATGTACTTGCATGTGACTTATCTTCTTATGACCGTGACTAAGGCCAACATACTTCAGTGCATACCTCCACTTTGACAAGGACAAATATAATGTGTGTTTTTTTCTCACTTTCCCTCTGTATTTGTCTGTCTATTTGTCTCTTCTACATTCTGTTTCTTTCTGTCTGTGTGTTTGTTTGCCTCCTTCTCCCTTTCTCTTTGTTTGTCTGTCTGTCTGCCTCTCTCTTTCTCTTTCTTTCAGTCTGTCTTTGTGTCTGTCTCAGCTTCTTTCTCTCTCTCTCTCTCTCTCTCTCTCTCTCTCTCTCTCTCTCTCTCTCTCTCTCTCTCTCTCTCTCTCTCTCTCTCTCTCTCTCTCTCTCTCTCTCTCTCTCTCTCTCTCTCTCTCTCTCTCTCTCCTTTAATCAATCATTTCAACCATATTTGTATTCCCTTCCACCCAGTTAATGAGAGAACAGCAAATAGCGAGATAGAAAGGGGGAAAAAAAGTAGGGAGGGGTTGGGAGGGTGTGATACAGGGGAGATGCAGGGCATAGTTGTGGTCTGTACTGCCCCGATCACGAGATGCCAGGGGAGAGGGGGAATCTAGCGTATGCATGGGGGGTGGGGGGGGAGGTCGGCACATTTGACACACACCGAGGAGAATAGAGGTGACATTGCATAGTCATTGCACATTTCTCTGTTGCAACCCCTCGACTCTTCCCAAGGGAATGCAAGTGACGGACAATGTTTAAGGTGTTGCGAGAGGGAGAGAAACAGGGTTAG
>NC_061843.1:9099571-9157071 GCF_019202785.1 Penaeus chinensis | reverse complement strand
CTCAGTTTCATGGCGAAGGTCCCCATTCCGTGCATAACTTGCCAACACTTTGGTTAATGAAAGACTTTTCCCAAACAGTAAGTCGTAGACACTCGCCTGCATGCGGTATGTCCAAGGGGGCTTGTATAGAAGTGACGTATGGAAGTATGTTAGTGAAGTATGTAAGTAACGCTGGTGTGAGGGGTGTGGTGTGACCGACAATATGACGGATGGTGTGGGGGGGGCGGAGGAAGGGGGGTAACATTACGTATGGTGCGTATAGTGGCAGGGTGACAGGTGAGCACGGCGGGGCAGAGTTGGCGCGGGGAATACTGTGACGGAGGGGGTAGGGGGAGGAAGGGAGGGGATACAGAACATAAGGGGAGAGGGAGGGCGGGATAGAACATAAGGGGAGAGGGAGGGAGGGATAGAAGGAAAGGGAAGGGAAGGGGAGGAGAGGGAAAGGAAGGGAAGGGAGGAGAGTAGAAGAAAGGAAGGAAATAGGGGAATGGAAGGGAGGGTAGGGGATATATGTGGATAAAGTTATGGGAGAGAGCAACGAGAGGGGTCAGAAAGAGGGAAAGGGAAGAAGAGGGAAAAGGAACGATAGACAGAAAACATGGAGAATTAGTGAGGTTTCGTCGTTCAACTGTAGAATTTTGAAGCTTAATGGAAAGAAAATACAAAAAATATTTTTTAATGTATTCTCAAACTCTATCATTTCTCTATTGATTAACCATAACAAATCGATTAAGTATTTTTAAAAAGAGGTTTTCGCACAGTTGGAAGAAAAGAAAAGAAAAAGAAACCTTTGTTTTTTTCAATTTGTTATATTAGTGTCAATATGTCTGTTTAGCCTTAAAAATCTTGATAAACAGTCCTACGCTTAAGCTATTCAATTGTGTGATAAAGTCATGCTCAATATAAATGCTCCAATTTAGCAATATAACATATATTTTTTTTACAGTACGAACTCATAAACAGCTTTTTATTTAGTAATCAACATATGTTCACAGACAAAATATACAATTTGTATACAATCTACACAATACATTACACAAATACACAGCGTTTTATGATATTTAATATTTCTGCTATTTTGAAACGCGTAATAATCATGTCCATTTTTGTCATTGTTTGTTTCCTTTATCTATCTGTTTATGTGGCTCTTTGGCAATATTTCTGCTTTTTTTTATCATTTACTTATTTGTTTAGAGAAATTCAAGATAAAGAAAATTATCATGAGGGATCACTATCATAATAACACTAAATTACCTCACTTATATGCACTCGTTTATAGCACACAATCAATTAGGAAGTAAGTAAATAATAACACAAATAAACTGGCGGTGGCATGCATTTGTTTACTTGTCACGCGAGGACAGAGCAAGGCAAAGGGGGGGGAGGGGGGGGGGGGGGGGCTGTCGTTCATCATTCAGTCACTTCCTACGAATAATTGATACATGAATTCCGTACCGGATTAGATCAATCGTTTTTTTTTTTTTTTGGGGGGGGGGTGAGGGGCGAAGTAAGGTTTGGGGGAGAGAGGAGGGGGGGGGGGGGGTAAAGTTGGGAGAGAGAGAGAGAGAGAGAGAGAGAGAGAGAGAGAGAGAGAGAGAGAGAGAGAGGAGGGGGGGTTAAGTTAGGGTAGAAAGAGAGGAGAGGGAGGAGTAAAGTTGGGGAGAGAGAGAGAGGGGGTAATGTTGGGGGAAAGAGGAAGGAGGAGTAAAATTAGGGGAGAGAGAGTGAGGAGGAAAGGAATAAAATTGGGGAAGAGAGAGGAGGGGGAATTAGACGTGAGGGACTGGGGAGGGGTTGAGATTGGGAGAGTAAGAGGGGAAAGGGATTAGAGCAAGGGAGTTAGTTCTGGGGGGGGCAAGAGTATGGGGGTTAGACATGGGAGGGAGAAATATGGGGAAAGTAAGAGGGAAAGGGATTGGGAGTTGGGGAGTTAGCTTTGAGTTGGGGGAAATGGAGGAAGAGGTAGGGGAAAGGAGAAAATAGGATACATAGTGAAATCGGGAAAGGGGGAGGAGAGGGAGAGGGAGATTGGGGGGGGTGATTGGTTTTATTAGGGAATGATTATAGGGAAAGGGAGGGTAAAAGAGATACGAGAAGGGGGGGGGGGTGCGAGGGAGTAAGCTATGAAATAGAATTTTAAAAGGAATAGGGGAAGAGGGATCAGCAAATCAGAAATAAGGAAATAGTGAAGAGGAAAAAGTTTGGGGATAGAGGAAAGAAGAAGGAAGGGAAGAGAAGCGACAGAGGAATAGATGAAAGATAGAAAGAGAAGGAGGTAGAGGGAGAAGAGAAGGGGGGGAAAGGGGGAGAGGGAGAAGATAGGGGGGGGGGGGGAACAGGAGAGGTGTGGTACTGCATCTCACCGAATAACACAGGAGTGATAGTCTGCCCCACAACAATGAAAAAATTAAAAGGCTCCCGAAATGCCAACGTACCCATTTCCGGTCGGGTTAAGAAATTTATTTAAAATTTTTGATTTCGAGCAGGGCCCAAACTGTCATGTTGGTTGGGGGGGATCGAAAAAAAATAATAAAAATTTATTAAAAAATTTTTTTTTTCACTAAAAATTTTTCTCTCCTCTCTCCTCTCACATCTCTCTCTCTCTCTTTCTCCTCTCTCCTCTCTAGTTTTTTTTTTTTTTTGGGGGGGCATGAAATATTTTCCCTCTCATCCTCTCACTCTCCTCCTCTCCCCCCTCCCTCTCTCTCCCCCCTCTCTCTCTCTCTCTCCCTCTCCCTCTCCTCCCCTCCTCCTCTCTCTCACCCCTATCCCTCTCTCCTCCCCTTTCTTCTCTCCTCACATCTATTCTCTCACTCACTCTCTCTCTCTCTCTCTTTTCCCTCCTCTCTCTCTCTCTCTTCTCCTCCCTCTCTCTCTCTCTCCCCATTCCTCTCTCTCTCCCCCTTTTTCTCTCATCTCCTTCTCTTTCTCTCTCTCTCACTCTCTCACTCTCTCTCTCTCCTCTCTTCCCCTCCTCACTCTCTCTCTCTCCTCTCTCTCTCTCCCTCTTCTCTCTCCTCTCTCTCTCTCTCCTCCTCTCCTCTCCCCTCTCTCTCTCTCCTCTCTCTTTCCCCGCTCTCCCTCTCTCCTCTCTCTCTCCTCTCTCTCCTCTCTCTCTTCTCAATGCCTTTTTTATTCCTTCTCTCTCCCTCTTTCTCTCTCCTCTCTCCCCCTCATACTCTCTCTCTCCTCATCACTCCCCTCCTTTCTCTCTACTCTCTCTCCTCCCTTCCTCTCTCTCCCCCTTCTCTCTCTCTCTTTTCTCCTCACTCCCCAATTCTCTCTCCTCTCTCTCTCATCTCTCTCCTCTCTCTCTCACTCTCTCTTTCTCCTCCCCTCCCCCTCTCTTTCTCTCTCCCCCTCTCTCTCTCACCTTCTAATTCCATTCTCTCACTCACTCTCCTCTCTCTCCCCCTCATCTCTCCCTCTCTCTCATCAACTCTCTCCTCTCCTCACTTCCTCTCTCTCTCTCTCTCTCTCCTCACTCTCTCTCCACCCACTCCCCCCTCTCTCTCTCCCCACTCTTCTCTCTCTCTCTCTCTCCTTCCCCTCTCTCTCTACTCTTTCTCCTCCCTCTCTCTCCTCTCTCTCTCTCTCTCTCTCTTCTCGTCTCTTTTCTCTCCCCCTCTCTCTCTCTCCCCCCTCTTTCTCTCTCTCCTCTCTCTCCTCCCCTCTCTCTCTCTTCTCCACTCCCCTATCTTTCTCTCTTCTCACTCCCCTTTTTCTCTCCTCCTCTCTCTCTCTCCTCCCTCTCTCTCTCTCTCTCTCTCTCCCCTCTCTCCTCTCCTAAACCCTTTCTCTCAAATCTCCTCTCCCTCTCCTCTCTCTCTCATCCTCCTCCCCTCTTCCTCCTCCTCTCTCTCTCTCTCTCTCACCTCTCTTCTCCTGTCTCTCTCCTCTCTCTCTCTCCTCTCTCTCTCTCTCTCCTTCTCTCTCTACTTCCTCTCTTTCTCTCTTCTCTCTCTCTCTCTCTTTCTCTCTATTAATAATATTGCCAATCTTAATATTTTCGTTGGAGGTGGGGGTGGGGGTGGGGGGGAGGACCAGGGGTTGGGGGGGTGTTACAGAAAGAAGAATAGAGAAATTTACTCTAATTCATCCTTTAACAAAAGATTTCTTATAATGGACGTTATTTTTATGCCAGATGGACATCTACTGACAGGTTTTTAATTTCTTTATGTTTTGTCTCTTTTTTTGTAGTTTGGAAAAGAGATCTTGTATTTGTCTTTATCTTAGCTTCTCTGGTTGTCTTTGTACATGTTTGTTTTTGTCTTTCTTTCCTTTCTTCTTTCTCTCTCTCTCTCTCTCTCTCTCTCTCTCTCTCTCTCTCTCTCTCTCTCTCTCTCTCTCTCTCTCTCTCTCTCTCTCTCTCTCTCCCTCCCTCCCTCTCTCTCCCTCTCTCTCTCTCCCTCTCTCTCTCTCTCTCTCTCTCGTTCTCTCGCTCACTCTCTCCATCTCTCCCTCCTCCTTTTGTCCTTTCCTCCTCCCTCTCTCTCGCTCATTCGCTCTTCCTCATGAGATATTTACTGCATTCATTAATCATAAGACCAAAGAATGTGTCGTTACGTTTCCCGTCGGCAATTTACCGTAGACCATCAACGTTTACCGAAGATAATAGTTTGAAATACCCGAAAATGAGTTGGAACTTTCCGTCATTCGGGTAATTTTTCATTTCCTTCCTTTCTAAGTACCCTCCTCCTTTTCCCTCTCCTTTCTCCTCTTCCTCCTATCTCCTATCCCTCGATTTTATTCCTCCTTCCCTTCGACCCTCACTTCCCTCTTTCTCCCCGTCCTTCTCTTCCCCCTTTCCAAAATTTCGCGTCCTTCCCTTTCTCCTTCTTTCTCTTTTTCCCTTCCTCTTTCCTAATCGTCATATCTCCTTTCTTTTTTCCAATTTCTATTGCCTTTTGCTCATCCTTTATTCCCCTCGTTCCTGCCTTCCCTCCTTCTCCTCCATCTCACTCTTTTTCCTTTCTCTATACACCCTGTCACGCTTCCCCACTTCCTCCTTACGTCCCTCTAGGACTCCCTTCCTTCCTCTCTTCCTCCTTTCCTTCCTTCCCTCACACACTCCTTTCTTTTTTTCCCACTTTCCCCTTCTTTTCTGCCTCCCTCATTTTCTCCCCTCTTCTCACCTTCCCCGCCTTCCTCCCATCTAACTCTCCTTACCCTCCAATATTCCCTCTCTCCCTCTCTCTCGGTCTCTCTCTCTCTCTCTCTCTCTCTCTCTCTCTCTCTCTTTCTCTATCTATCTATCTATCTCTCTATCTCTCTCTCTCTCTCTCTCTCTCTCTCTCTCTCTCTCTCTCTCTCTCTCTCTCTCCTCTCTCTCTCTCTCTCTCTCTCTCTCTCTCACTCTCTCTCTCTCCCTCTCCCTCTCCCTCTCTCTCTCTCTCTCCCCATCTCCCTCTCCCTCCCTCTCTCTCTCTCTCTCTCTCTCTCTCTCTCTCTCTCTCTCTCTCTCTCTCTCTCTCTCTCTCTCTCTCTCTCTCCCTCTCCCTCTTCCTCTCCCTCTCTCTCTCTCTCTCTCTCTCTCCCTCTCCCTCTCTCTCTCTCCCTCTCCCTCTCCCTCTCCCTCTCCCTCTCTCTCTCTCTCTCTCTCCCCATCTCCCTCTCTCTCTCTCTCTCTCCCCATCTCCCTCTCTCTCTCTCTCTCTCTCTCTCTCTCTCTCTCTCTCTCTCTCTCTCTCTCTCTCTCTCTCTCTCTCTCTCTCTCTCTCTCTCTCTCTCTCTCCCCTCCCCCCTCCCCCTCCCCCTCCCTCCCTCCCTCTCTCCCTCCCCTCCAGCATTCCTTTCCTATCTCCCAATCTGCGCTGCCCCCTCATGCTTTTGTCACAGTATCATCTTGAGGAAGGTTGGCAAGTCCGTCTTGGCAACGCCCAACCTACATAATACAGAAAGAATGTCGAACGGGGGACGCCAAAATGCTTCATTGTTTGGGTCACTAAATGATCGGGGGACAGAGGAGGCGGAGAGAGCCGCGGGGGGGGGGGGGGGGGGGTTGTATGCTTGCGTGTGTGTTTGTTTACTTGTGTGTGTGTGCGTGAGTGTCCGTGTGTCCAAGCCTAAACCACAAGACCAATTCTATCTAGGTGGTCGTCTGTTGTGTTATGCATTGTATTAGGTTATATTATCGTATGCTGTGTCACGCTATTCTGGCAATGGCGTGTTATGTCTTGGGGCAAATTGATTGACAGTTTTCGTTCGCCCATATTAGCATGAGCTTCAAACCATACGAACCTTCTCTCTCTCTCTCTCTCTCTCTCTCTCTCTCTCTCTCTCTCTCTCTCTCTCTCTCTCTCTCTCTCTCTCTCTCTCTCTCTCCCTCTCTCTCTCTCTCTCTCTCTCTCTCTCTCTCTCTCTCTCTCTCTCTCTCTCCCTCTCTCTCTCTCTCTCTCTCTCTCTCTCTCTCTCTCTCTCTCTCTCTCTCTCCCTCTCTCTCCCCCCCGAGTCACAGAATATCAAGGTTGCGATCGATGTACACGGACGTACGCCTGAAATGATCTTTCTATCCGACTAAACCCGATGCTCTCTCTCTCTTGCTCCCTCTCTCTCTTCTTCTCCTTTCTCTCTCTACCTCCGTCACTCAGTCTTTATCCGTCCTTCGCAGGTGATGCAGTTCTATCTATCTATATCTGTTTGTCTATCTATCTATCTTTGTCTATTTGTCTATCTATCTATCTATATCTATTTGTCTATCTATCTATCTATTTCTATTTGTCTATCTATCTATCTATATCTATTTGTCTATCTATCTATCTATCTATCTTTATCTAATAACTCCTCTGTATGTCTATCTATTATTATCTAATAACTCCTCTGTATGTCTATCTATGTATCTATCTACCCAATTATTCCTCTATATATCTATCAATCTATATACATATATATCTGTTGCTGCCTGACAGTCTGGCTGTCTGCCTATATTTATTTCTCTGTCTATCTGTCTGTCTGCCTGCCAGTCTTCCCTTCCCTCCTCCCTTCCTTCCTGCCCTACAATTAGAACTGTCAGAAGAAGAAGAAAAACGAGAAAATATGATATATTAATAAAGAAAAAAAAAAAAGACAATGAATGGAAAAGGCCTCTGCTACTTGCCTCTTCATCTATTGACCGCCCTTTTTCATCAACGAATGTCTGTAATTATACGGCACGACCTTTCTCTACTAAAGCTTGTGGATGAAGAAACCTCTAGCATATGTAGGTCAGGTATTCTCAGTACATGTCAAGTTTCATGCGAATATATAGGAAGTGAATATATTTTTTTTTCTTCTTCTTCCTTTCTTTCCCTTTTTTCTTTTTTGCATACACAAACACACGCACATGTGTGTGTGTGTGTGTGTGTGTGTGTGTGTGTGTGTGTGTGTGTGTGTGTGTTCATATACATATACATATATATGCATATAAATATACATATATATATTTACATATATATATACATACACATACACATACACATACACACACACACACACACACACACACACACACACACACACACATATATATATATATATATATATATATATATATATATATATGTATATATATATGTATATATATATATATATATTTATATATATATATATATATATATATATATATATATATATATATATATATATATATATATATGTTATATGTAAGTGTATGCGTGTATGTATGTATGTATGTATGTATATGTATGTGTGTATATATGTATATGTATATATGTATGTATATGTCTACAGGGAGGGAAGAAGAGGAGGAAGAGAAAGAGGATGGAAGAGGGAGAGAAAAGAAAGGAAGGGAGAGAGAGAGAGTAAAAAGAGAGGAAGGGAGAGAAAGTGAAGAGAAGAGAGGGGAGATTGATGGAAATAACCTTGGCTTTTGGCTATGGTTGTTGTGCTCTTCGCGAGACTTTCTACGCATGACTGAGTGTGGCTCTGTTTATAACGGAAGGCAGGTTGGAGTCTGGCAGGCGGCTGATACTTGTTATAACGGGGAGTCTCCTCCTCCTTCTCCTCCTTCTCCTCCTCCTCCTCCTCCTCCTCCTCCTCCTCCCCTATTCTTCGGCTCTCTCGCTATCTCTCTCTCTCTCTCTCTCTCTCTCTCTCTCTCTCTCTCTCTCTCTCTCTCTCTCTCTCTCTCTCTCTCTCTCTCTCTCTCTCTCTCTTTCTCTCTCTCTCTCTCTCTCCCTATCCCTCTCCCTCTCTCTCCCTATCCCTCTCCCTCCCTCTCTCTCTCCCTCTCTCTCTCTCTCTCTCTCTCTCTCTCTCTCTCTCTCTCTCTCTCTCTCTCTCTCTCTCTCTCTCTCTCTCTCTCTCATGACTGTCTATCTCTTCCTTTCTCCCTCCCTCCCTCCCGCTCTCCCCCCCTCCCCCTCTCTCCTTCCCTTGCCATTCTGTTTTTTTTCCCCTTTTTTTAACCTAGCACGTCTGCTCAACGTATGTACTCGTTTTTCATTGCCAACGAGGTTTTTAGTGCCATGTACAGTGCCTTCACACGGAGGTTGAGAGTAATGAATAGTAACAGTAAAAAAAAAAAAAAAAAAAAAAAAAAAAAAAAAAAAAAAAAAAAAAGGAAAACAGAAAAGAACAAAAAAAAGAGAAGAGAAAGAAATGAAAAACAGCAAAAAAAAAGGAGAAGAGAAAAAAGAAGAGATAAGAAAAGAAAGAGGGGATGGAAGACAGAAAAGGAAAGGAATTTTGTATCGTAAAAAAAAAAACTACGTTTTATTGGATGGCGGTAACGATGACGTAATCGAGGATTTAGCGATTTATTTACTTAATCATACAACTGATTTACTGAAAAGAGAAAACGTATATATAACTATTTTTGGGCGGTGAGTAAAATTACAGTGACGGGCAATATATAATAACAATGAAATATAGTTGTATAAATGGTAGCAGATAGATGATCAGTAGATATGATATAAATGGGGGGGGGGGGGGGGGTACGGATTAGGGGTAAAGGGAGGAATTCTTTTATTTTCTAAGAAACACCGATACATTTCTTAATCTTATGAAGAGGGAAGTATTACTATAGATTAATAAATGGAACAAAATAAATACGTACATACATTTACATACATACGCAAATGCATATATCTACATGTATACATATATGCATGCGTGCATACACACTGCATACAGACGTACATATATGCATACATATATACATACATACACACATGAATACATACAAGCATATATTCATGCATACATTACATACATACATGCATATATACATACATACATGCATGCAAGCGTACATAAATACACGTGGACATACATCCACATGTACATACATACACATATACATACTTCCATGCATATGCGCATCCATACATACATGCATACATACACACGTAAATACATGAACATGTACAGTTTTACACACGTACATACGTAAACACATACACACACACACACACACACACACACACACACATACATGTGTGTATATATATATATATATATATATATATGTGTGTGTGTGTGTGTGTGTGTGTGTGTGTGTGTGTGTGTGTGTGTGTGTACTCTATATGTGTATGTATATATATATACATATATTGTTGGCACTTGGTTGAGATTCGTTGTATTTATCTATACATTCTCTTATTTTGGCCCCTCTTTCATTCGGAAAAAAACTATTTAGACTGAAAGCCTGTTAATTAAGAAAACTTCTCATTATCTGAAAATGAATTAATAACAGAGAAGGATTAACCCCCCCCCCCCCCCACCTGAAGACAACGCCGAGGAGCGCGAAATGTTCTGAGCGACCCTCTCCCCCCCCACCCCACCCACCCACCACCCTAAATACCCACCCACCCACCCAAACACAGAAAATTAATAGGTTTTATTTATATTTAGCGCCCGTGCCAAGGTCTCTTTCCATCCCTCCCCACCCTTCCCCTTCCCCTTCCCTTTCCCCTTCCCCTTCCTACCCATACCACCTCCCCAACCCACACTCACCCCTTCCCCAACCCACCCCAACCCACTCACACCACCTCCCCAACCCACCCTTTCAAAAAGCCTAATAAATGTCGAGGTGCGGACAACTTTGTATTTACGCCCCGACCATCGTCATTACGTCATGAATTTATAACGTCACGAATTTATGACGTCATCAATTTGGATTCATTCGGATTTGAATTGGACGTTGCCGGTCTATTTTTATGACGTCATTTGATGCGTCGGGTTGCCAATTTTAAAGCGCTGAGTGACCCTGCCGATAAATTTCCCTTGTTTGTTTGTTTCGTCTTGCACCTTGACTGTTGCTAATGAAGAGATTCTTGTTGATATATATATATTTTTTGCAGCATTTATATTACCTTTATTAATGTTGCTGCTATCTGTGTTGTTGGTATCGTTATTGCTACTATCACTTATATTGTTATTGCTAATGTAGTATCATCATCATTTCTATCATTGCCGTTATAGTCATCGTTATTGTTATCATTATCACTATCATTATCATTGTCCTTATCATCATTATCATTATCATCATTATCATTACTATTGCCGTTATCATTATCATTATCACTATCATTGTCATTGTCATTGTCATTATCATTACTATTGCCGTCATCATTATTATTGTTGCTGTCATCATTATTATTGATTATAAAGTGATCATGCTCTTGCTACCAACAGTCACTTCTTCTTGTGGGTCATATTTATTGGTAGGCCTCCTTCCGGCTAGTATGCCACGCTCCTACAGACAGCCACATGGAGATAGGCGAACACAAGAAGCGCATATAGTCAGCGAGACAGTCAGCCATGCATACCTTCATACAGTCATACAGTCAGTCATACAGTCAGCCAGATAGTCAGCCAAACCGACCGAGAGCGCCGTCGACCGCGACATTAGCCAATCACTAAGTCGGAAGACAGAGGACACGCATTTTGATTGGTCGTTGGACGGGGAGCCGCCGGGGGAGCGAACGAGGCCGGAACTTCATGTGAATCTTGGGAGGAGAGGAGGATACATTATTCAAGAGTCGAATGAAATGGCACGAGCTCCCCCCTACCCCTACCCCCCATCTGCAGACGCCCCCTCCCCCTCCCCTCCCCCCCCCCCCCCCCCCCCCCCCCCCCCCCCCCCCCCCCCCCCCCCGGAACTCGCCCTGCCGCTCGCGCCCCCTTCTCACCATCCCTTCTCTTCGTTCGTTTTACTCCTATCTCTGCTTCCTCTTCTTCTCTTCCCTCTTCTCGTTCTTCGCAGACTTCTCCCTCTCCCTCTCCTTCCTCTCCTTCCTCTCTGACCTCTCCCTCTCATCCGACTCCTCTACTATTAAGCTATTACCATTCCCAATATTCTTATTAACATTAATCTTACTATTACTATCACGATTACTGTTACCATTACCGTAACCGTCACCATAACTGTTAACGTTTGCTGGAAAAGGTTGGTAATCAATTAACAAAGATGATATTGAGACACTGCATTATAAAGGTGGGACAGACAGCATCTCGAGAACAAAAGGAAGTAAATAACTTGATAAGTTGAGAATTGGCTGCTGGTTTTCAAGGATGAGTGGAAGCAAGAGATTGGGTAAGAGGTGAGTATGCAGGAGACTAAGAGAAAGAGTGAGACGAGAAAGACAAGATAAGTGAGAGACCCAGAGAAAGAGAGAGACAAGAGAAGAGAGAGACTAAGAGAAAGAGAGAGACAAGAGAAGAGAGAGACTAAGAGAAAGAGAGAGACAAGGCGAGAGAGAGACCCAGAGAAGAGAGAGACAAAAGAAGAGAGAGACAGGAGTAGAGAGAGACTCAGAGAAAGAAAAGAGAGAGACGAGAAAAACAAGAGAAGAGAAAGACTCAGAGAAAGAGAGAGACAAGAGAAGAGAGAGACCAAGAGAAAGAGAGAGACAAGAGAAGAGAGAGACAAGAGAAGAGAGAGACTTAGAGAAAGAGAGAGACAAGAGAAGAGAGAGACTAAGAGAAAGAGAGAGACAAGAGAGGAGAGAGACTAAGAGAAAGAGAGAGACAAGGGAAGAGAGAGACTAAGAGAAAGAGAGAGACAAGAGAAGAGAGAGACTAAGAGAAGAGAGAGACAAAAGAAGAGAGAGACAGGAGTAGAGAGAGACTCAGAGAAAGAAAAGAGAGAGACGAGAAAAACAAGAGAAGAGAAAGACTCAGAGAAAGAGAGAGACAAGAGAAGAGAGAGACCAAGAGAAAGAGAGAGACAAGAGAAGAGAGAGACAAGAGAAGAGAGAGACTTAGAGAAAGAGAGAGACAAGAGAAGAGAGAGACTAAGAGAAAGAGAGAGACAAGAGAGGAGAGAGACTAAGAGAAAGAGAGAGACAAGAGAAGAGAGAGACTAAGAGAATGAGAGAGACAAGAGAAGAGAGAGACTAAGAGAAAGAGAGAGAGAAGAGAAGAGAGAGACTCAGAGAAAGAGAGAGACTAGGAGAAAGAGAGAGACTAAGAGAAAGAGAGAGACAAGAGGATAATAAAGCATGAGACGAAACGAATTTGAAGTGAGTAACGAAAGATAAAGGAAGTTCAAGTAAGAGACAAGAGGAAGAAATAAATAGCGAAAGATAAGGTGAAAATAAAGCAAGTGGCAAGAGGGACGCAAAGAAAGAAATGAGAGGAAAATAAAAGAAGAACATACGAAAGTTAAAAAAAGAGAAAATAGAAGGTAAACAAAAGAAGATTAAACAAAGGATAACATGATAGTAGAAAAAGATACAAAAGGAAGATAAAGAAAAAAAAAGGGGAAAGGTAAAGAGAGAGACAAGAGAAAGGCAAAACAAAGTCAAGAAAGAGACAAGAGAACGATAAACACAGACACAAAATATAAATAAAGAGAGAGACAAGGCGAGGAAAAGAAAGCAGGAAGCAAGACGAAGATGAAGCAAGAGATAAAGACGGAGATACAATGCAAACCAATCCCAACTTTGAGAGGTGACTAAGAGAACTGCTACACGTGAAGGAAAATGTGCAAGGAAGTGCATATGGATGGGAAAATTAGGAAAATTGGATGAAATGAGGAAAGTGGAGTAAAGGGATTTACGACTGAGGGATAGATATATAAAGAGAGATGGATCCTTAGATAGATAGATAGATATTGAGTGAGGGGAAAGCAGGAGGGCGAGGGAGAGAAGGGGTAAGACGGGAGGAGACAGACATATTGATAGACAGATTGGTAAGCGGATAGACAGACAGGTAGGCAGACATACATCCCCCCCCCCCTCCCCGAAAAAAAACATTTACCAAAAATGAAACAGAAACTCTAGAGTCGGAAAAGAAGAAGATGAAAAAAATCCACGAATTTCATAAACAGAGAACAATAGTAACAAAATGCCAAACAAATAAACAAACAAACAAGCAAACTAAACAGAAAAAAATCACAGATTCGACAGAGAAGAAAAACAGAAAGGTTTCAGAAACCGCACAATCTAAACAGCGAAATAGACTCATGGAAATCCAATTACAAGGAAAAACTACTCAAAGAAAATCATAACAGCATAGCAACAACAACAGCAGCCAAACCAAGCAACCAAACAACCACACACCCAAACAACTAAACAACCCAAAAGAAAAGAAAAAATCAACAGCAAAGCTAAAGCGAATGTTGCGCTCCGTGTAAATATTTCGCGCGAGTCATTGTTCGGAGGGCGGCGGCCTCGGCTCCGCTATTCCCCAGCGCCTCGGCGGAGGAGAGAGAGCGAGGTGGCGGTGCTCACGGCTCGTGTGGGCGCATGGAACAAATGCAGTTTTTGTACATGGCTCGTCTGGGGCGCATGGAACAAACACACTTTTTGCACATGGAATAAACGGACTTTTTGTACATAGTTCGTCTGGGGCGCATATAACAAACGCACCTTTTATATACGGCTTGTCTCAGGCGCATGGAACAGACCCACATTTTGTACATGGCTCATCTGGAGTGCATGGAATAAACACACCATTTGTACACAGGTTCTCTGAGCGCTTGGAACAAACGCACACTTTGCACACAGCATTTTGAGGTGCATGTAACGTTTTATTTTCTTGCATAGCTTCTTTGAAACGCACGGAACAAACACACATGTACATATACTCTCATGTATACACACATCATCATCATCATTTTTGTCTGTTTGTTTTTGATGCTGCTGATGTTGATGCCGCGTTTCCTATCGTTCAGTACTGCAATAATCATATGGTACTCTATTCATTTTGTTTTTTATTGCAGTTGCTATAATTATTGGTGTTATTATTGCGTGACACTCAAAGATAATCTCTTATTGGTATTTTACATTTTCTTCGATCCACGTTTTTTTTTTTAATCCTTCCTCTGTGTTTATTTCCTTTCTCCTCTTCGTGTGTTTGTTTTCTTTTACTCTCTTTCTCTGTCTCTGTTTCTGTTTTTCTGTGCTCCTCTCTCTCTCTCTCTCACTCTCACTCTCACTCTCACTCTCACTCTCACTCTCTCTCTCTCTCTCTCTCTGTTTCTGTTTCTGTTTGTCTGTGCTCCTCTCTCTCTCTCTGTTTCTGTTTGTCTGTGCTCCTCTCTCTCTCTCTCTCTCTCTCTCTCTCTCTCTCTCTCTCTCTCTCTCTCTCTCTCTCTCTCTCTCTCTCTCTCTCTCTGTTTCTGTTTGTCTGTGCTCCTCTCTCTCTCTCTCTCTCTCTCTCTCTCTCTCTCTCTCTCTCTCTCTCTCTCTCTCTCTCTCTCTCTCTCTCTCTCTTCCTCTTTCTCTTTCTTCCCCTCCTCTCTCTCTCTCTCTCTCTCTCTCTCTCTCTCTCTATCTCTCTCTCTCTCTCTCTCTCTCTCTCTCTCTCTCTCTCTCTCTCTCTCTCTCTTCCTCTTTCTCTTTCTTCCCCTCCTCTCTCTCTCTCTCTCTCTCTCTCTCTCTCTCTCTCTCTCTCTCTCTCTCTCTCTCTCTCTCTCTCTCTCTCTCTCTCTCTCGTCCAAGTCGTCTTCTTTCGTTGCAATTTGCTCTCTCCTCTTATTCCTCTTCGTGGGTGGTCCTCTTCTCTCAAGTGACTTGTAAACTGTTTTGATGACCGTGTGCGTGTGTGTACGTATGTGTGTGTTTGTGTGTGTGTGTGAGAGAGAGAAAGAAAGAGAGATGGGTATGAAAAAAGGAAAATAAAAGAAATACAAATAGACACCCGCGTACCCACACACAAACATACACATATATATATGCACTCATAGTTTATGTGTGTGTGTGTGTGTGTGTGTACAGATATGCATATATGTTTATATATATATATATATATATATATATATATATATATATATATATATATATATATATATATATATATACATATATATATATATATATATATATATATATATATATATTGTGTGTGTGTGCATATGTATATATATATACAGATATGCATATATGTTTATATATTCATATATATAAATATATACATATATGTATATATGTATGTGTATATATGTGTGTGAGTGTGTGTATGTATGCAAGCATGTATGTACATTCTCTCCCTCTCTCTCGTTCTTTCTGTGTGTGTGTGTGTGTGTGTGTGTGTGTGTGTGTGTGTGTGTGTGTGTGTGTGTGTGTGTGGGTGCGCGCGTGTGCGTGTGCAAACATACTTATATATATGTATACATGCATACACACATATATTGTAATAACATCACTCGAAACCCCATCATTTCGATAACCCAGCGTCCACTGTACAGTGCAAACAACGCTTCCATTTAACCTTCTCCCAGCCAGTCGCCCCAACACACTGACCCATTATGTAACATTCCGCAAGTTAACCGCTGTCGTTCTATAGCCTCACCTCGCCTCCAGATTCCTGTCAGCTATCACTCATCAAAGTGCCAGACCGGCCTTCACACTCATCATCGTCACTTTAGGTCACTATCTTCACTACATTTAGGAACCATGCTGTCAGGTCTTACTGGTGTTAAAGGTCGGTTGATGGTGATGGTGTCGTAGACTAATGTTGCTATAATCTGGGCTTGATTGTTCATCACTATCATTTTGATTTGGACTTTTATTATCCTGGCACTGTGGTTTGGATATTTGGTCGATAACCATCCAAATATCTGACTTCAGAATCACCATTCGTTTATAGGACTAATATCAAACAAGTTTATTATCACCACCTACACTATCAGCAGTAATAGAACACCAACTATCACTACCCACTACCACGGCTACCGTCACCTTCAATCAATTCTAAAGTCAGTCAACCTCAATAAAATCCACTCTCACCGTCATCACCACCCAACCAACCACGAACACCCAGCCTCACCAACACCAACGTCCACCATCACCAACACCCACCATCACTCGCTTTCACCATCTCCATCTCCATCCCCATCCAGTCGCCATCACCAGGGAGCAGAGGCATCCCAACCACGCGGCACCTGTCACGTGCTCCCTGTCCTAGAACCGAAATGAGTGATGCAGCGGTTAATTCAATATGATGTTATTATGTATCATTTGTAGCTCCTTTTCGACGGTGGCACCCTCCTGTCCCCTTTTGGCACCCTCGAGGTCTGGCACCCTGTGACACTTGCTCGTGATAGATGGGGCCCAGAAGATGGAAGTGTTTGCTTCTACTGTTTACGATTGTTTGTGTGCTACTGTGTCAACCATGTGTTATATCTGGTGGATATTTTGATGGATTTCGTATCAGGACATCGGTACTGTTTCTCAGATTTGACTGATATTTCATCGAGACTATGACTTTGACTTGCTCTTTGACTGATATTGTACCAACAAGTATACTTCGGATCTACAGTTGACTGATATATTACAGAACGATTATACATGTGACTTACGTTTACATTTTGACTGATATTGCGTCAGGTAATGGTACATATATTTTCTGATGTTGTAGCAGACGTATGTATCATGACTTCACTTTAACTGAAACTGTACTGAACTGGTGTCCTTCAAACTTGCACCTTAACTGATATTGTATCAAGCACGTGTACTCCGACCTACATTTTAACTGATACAGTATTGAGTAGGTGTACTAACAAACTTACATTTGCATATTGTATAATCCTGACCTACATTTGGACTGGTAATGCATCGCTACATATCTTCTGAGTTTCGTCAATAAGATGCCATTAAATGTCTGCGTTGTGGCCACTACGTACACCAATTTGCACGTTGCCGCAGTGGTAATGAACATGTGTGTTATGTATGCCATGCTACCAGTGTTTGATGATGGCTTGCTGCGCCATATGGCTACCGTCGGGGAAGATGCATGTATCAGTATCCAAGGCTTTGTACTTGGTGAGTTTGTTCTATTAGCGGGTACACTGTAATGGGATACCGTTCGTGTGTATCTTTGGATGTGCGTGCGCCCAAATCTGTAGTTAAAGAAAATAAAAGTAAACGAGTCATATATACCTTTGTAGTTATTCGTTCATCCTGGTAGTTTTTGTGCATATGTAGTTACCTTCACACAGACGCACAATATGCACGCACTTTTATTTACTGCGAGTCGTTTACGACTTGACCAATGTTTACTGCGTCGTTGACTATATTACAGCATCGACACCAAAAATTACAGTAATAATGATGTGAAACAAACGAATATTGTGATGACAGGGGGCAACAATTATGTGTGTGTGTGTGAGAGAGAGAGAGAGAGAGCGAGAGAGAGAGAGAGAGAGAGAGAGAGAGAGAGAGAGAGAGAGAGAGAGAGAGAGAGAGAGAGAGAGAGAGCGAGCGTGTGTGTGTGTGTGTGTGTGTGTGTGTGTGTGTGTGTGTGTGTGTTTTGTGCGTGTTCGCGTGTATATGTCTTCCCTTGTATTCCTAGTATAAAGTATTAACCACATAGAAACGAAATCTATAGTCAGGTAGGCGTGCGGTATGTCTTCATAGCACGAAACATACATTAGGGATCAAGGCAACATACCATACACGCACACAAACACAAACAAAAGTACCCTAGCAACAAACAATGAAACTAACAAACAAACTCTCGTACGTTTGGATCCTGCAATCTCGATATATTATTGATATTCTCAAAAACCTTCAGTAAAGACAAAGAAAAGGCGCTATTACGTCACCCAGCGCTGCGTCAGAGCCTCCGCCGTGCTTGCAAACCGAGGAACAAAGGTCAGCAAGCAGTGTTAAGTCCCCGGAAAAGGTCACGGGAGAAAGAGGTATCAAGACTCAGCAGGAATGAGACCAAGATCCAGCAAGAGCATTATCAAATCAGCAGGAAAGGTAGCAAGAGACTCTCAGCGTAAAAGGTATCGAGTATTCGCGAAAGATACCAAGAGTCAGTACTTGACGTCTTTCACTTGACTAGTGAAAAACGAAAGAAAATAAATATATCAAGCATACGTTATAAGTGTGTGCCAAAGGTAAGCAGAAAATGTAACTATATTTCGTCAACAGGAAAAATAATGTCAGGGTTTAAAACAAATAAAAGAATCGGCATAAAAGTCCCAAAATAACCAACAAACAAGCAGGGAAGATACCACGAGCTAGACCCCCCCCCCCAAAAAAAAAAAAAAAAAAAAAAAAAAAAATGAACAAAAATAGAAAAATAGACACATAAAGATAAAATAAGTTAAATAAAATCAAATTATCAGCCAAGTACCCGGAATCAGCTGAAAATACCCTCTTCCTGGACAGCGGCACATGAATGGGTTGGGTATCGACTGGGCACGTCAAAACGGGGCACTTTTAATAGGCAATTAAAAAGAGTAAAAAAGAAGAGAAAAATTGTTTACCTCGAGATAAGAGACCCGTAAACAAAAAGGCTAAATCTGTTCGGGGAATGTAATCTTTTTAAATTTAATGAAAGTCTACGCTTTTTTCTGATTATCTTGTTCTATACAATTCGAAATTTCTTCAATGTTCATGTATTTTTTCCGTTGTTTTCTCTCTCTCTCTCCCTCTCTTCCTCTCTCTTCCCCCCCCCCCCCTCTCTCTCTCTCTCTCTCTCTCTCTCTCTCTCTCTCTCTCTCTCTCTCTCTCTCTCTCTCTCTCTCTCTCTCCATTCTCTCTCCATTCTCTCTCCATTATCTCTCTCTTTCTCTCTCTCTCTCTCTCTCTTTCTCTCTCTGAATATAAACCAATATAATAAATAAACAATTAAAACATTGAATAAAGGGAAGGAGGATATAAGTAGGGCTTAAACATTCACACATCTGAGCTATTTTCGAGACTTTCTAAGAAATCTGCCAAGATTATGAATTTGAAATTTATTTTCGGGTGCAGGAGAGAAAGAGAGAGAGAGAGAGAGAGAGAGAGAGAGAGAGAGAGAGAGAGAGAGAGAGAGAGAGAGAGAGAAAGAGAGAGAGCGAGAGAGCGAGAGAGAGAGAATGAAAGAAAGAGAGAGAGAGAGAATGAAACAGAGAGAGAGAGAGAGAGAGAGAGAGAGATAAAGGGGGGGGGGGGGGGGCGTAGACAAGGTGACAAATAAAGAACACACAAAAAAGATTCTCCGCCGTCATTTTACAGAAGACGCTTTCGATCAGGACAACATCCAAAGTGAACTGAACATTTTTTGGGGAAGGAGATTTTTTTTCTGACCTATTTGATGTTCTGTTGACGTTTTCATGTTATATGGGCAATAGTTGTAGTTGTAGTAGTTATGGTTGTGGTAGTGGTAGTGGTGGTAGCAGTAGTGGTGACGACTGTGGTAGTAGTGGTAAGGTGGTGGTGGTAGTAGTAGTAATAGTAGTAGTAATAGTAGTAGTAATAGAAGTAATAGTAGTAATGCTGCAGTAATAGTATTAATACTCATAGACCCACTACAGCTATTTCCTAGTGCCATCAGCGGACTAACGATACAAATGGGGCCGGTAACAGAGAGCCCGCAGGCAAACACTATTTTTTTGTATATGGAGACTGTGATTGATGAATGGAAAGATACTTGGGTAGGAGAGTGTGTGTGAGAGAGAGAGAGAGAGAGAGAGAGAGAGAGAGAGAGAGAGAGAGAGAGAGAGAGAGAGAGGAGAGAGAGAGAGAGAGAGAGAGATAGAGGAAGGGAGGAGTAAAAAGGAGAGAGCGAGCGAAAGAGGAAAAGGGAGAGGGAGAGGGAAAGAGAGAAGTAAAGAATAAAAGAAGAAGAAAAGTTAAAGAACAGAACGAGACGCAAGAATCAAAACAAGGTCCCCGAAGCAGCTCGGAGCCTTCACAAAATCCGGAAACCTCTCCGTTCCGAAACTAAATAATTACAACGAGAGCAATAATAGCTTCTTCTGCTGCTTCTTCTGCCGCTACTGTCTGGCTTACCGGCTTCTTCGCTTCCACGGTTTCGTCCGTTCCCCGGCTTCCTCCTCCTGGCTTCCCCCGGCTTTCCTCCCTATCCCCCCTACCCCTCGTCCTCCTTTTACAAACGAGTGTGTGTGTTTGTGTGTTACGCCATCGTCGACGATTTATTTACCGGGTTTGTCATGCCGCATCTAAATCGATGGTCCATTTTGGAAAAAGAATTTCAAGGCTGCTACTATTACTTCTTATCGATTCCCTTACATTATTCATCGTCGTAACACGTCGGGCCACACACGTCCAATCTCCGGTGCGCCTCGTGGCTTCCCGGCCGTCCTGTGGGAGAGGGGGGGGGGGGGGGGGAGGAGGGGGTATGGGGGGTATGGAGACGAGGGTAGGGGAGGGTGGAGGCAAGGGGGTATGGTAGGAGAGGGGGGAAGGGGGAGGGGGGAGAAAATGTATGGACATGATGGGGAGATGGAAGGTAGGAGAGGGTGGAGAAGGGGGAGACAAGGGAAGGGAAATGTGTGGATTGGGGGGGGGGGGGGGGGTAGATGGACGGTAAGGAGAGGGAGAGAGGAAAGATTTAAGTGGGAGGAGTTGGATGAGTGGAAGACGAGAGATGAAGAAGGGGAGAGGGAGGAACATGAGTAGGAAGGGGAGGGGAGGAAGGAGGGGAGGGGAAGGGGGAGGAAAGGTGTGACGGAAGGGTTAAAAGCGCTTAAAAAGATAGTGCAACCACTTTCACTGACTCTTATTAACGCAAAAATTAAATGGATTTTTTTCCCTAGAATATTCTGACAGCTGTTTATGAAATGGGATAGCTCGTTATCTTAAATGAATAGTGAAATATCTGTTTAATGTGTGAGATTGATAACAATGTCGAGTAGATCATACAAATAATTATTTATCAAGCCATTTCTGCAATTTCAAGATGCACCCTCAATGGCTAGACAAGGTGACGCAAATTTAGCTCTGTCCCTTTGTCATACCTGTCAATCTGTGATAAGTGTTTCCTAAATATACATATTTTTCACAATGGTTCAAAAATTGGTAAAAGATAATGATAAAAGGCAGAACATTAAGGAAACCCCACTAGAATTTGCAATAAATAATGACAGGTAGGCGGGGCTTTGCACTGCAGTTGCCAACTTGGATTTTAAGTTCCTTTGACGGGAGAAGGAAAAGAGGAAAGGGAAATAGGGATGGAGGGAAAGCGAAGGGAAGTGAGGGAGGGAATGAAAATGTGGGAGGGAGAGAGGAAAGGCGAGGAGGAGGAGGGGGGGGGGGGGGGTAAGGTAATGGAGAACGGCAGAGGAGAGGGAAGAAAGGAAGGAAAGGGTATGAAACAGAGGCGTGAGAAAGAGAGTGGGTGAGAGTTTTTAGAGAGGAGAGAAAGCGGCAACAGAAAGAGAGAAAGATAAAAGTGGGTTGCTAAGAGAAGAAAAGGGAAAAGGTAATGAGGGGCGTTGGAGAAAGGGAGGGGAAGCAAGGTTTAAGAGGACGATTGGGGAAAGAAAACGTAGAATGGTAGGGGAGAGGATGGAAGAGGTGCAGTAGACTGAAGGAGAAAGGGGGAGGAGGCGGAGTGGCTGATGAAGGAGGGGGAGATGGGGGAAGAAGTGTGGGGGGGAGGGGGAGACGAGTGAGCTGACGTCACGCCAGCGTCGCATTAGTAGCGCCGAGAGAAAGGGTGGGGGTGGGGGGGGGTGAACAAGGTGGGGAGGAGAGGTTGGAATGGGGTTCGGGGGGGGGGGGGGGGGAAGGGGGAAGTAGGCATAGGGAGGGAGGAGGGAGGAGGGAATCACAGGGAGGGAGGGCGAGGGAGGGAGTTGAGAGAGTGGAGAACAGGAAGGGAGAAAGAGGAAATGGGTTTGAACGATAGGGAGGGGGGAGGTAAGAGGGAATGGGAGGGCGACAAGTGGGAAAAGGCGAAGAAGGAAGAGGATGAGAAGAGACAGACGAAAGGGATAAGGGAAAGGATGAAAGAGAGAAAAGGGGGGGAACTGAGGAGAGGGAAGAAGCGAAGAAATAAGGAAAGGAGAAGAGAGGGAGGAAGAGAAGGGGAATGGGAAAGTGCAGAGGAAAGAGAAAAAGGGGGGGGGGAGAATGGAGGGGAAGGAGATTAGGACGAAGGACAGGGAGAGAAGAACAAGAATAGAGGAAGGAAAGGAGGGAAGAGAACAAGGAGGACTGGAAAGAGAGAAGGAACGAGGGGAGAAGAGGAAGGATGAGAGCAGGAAAGAGGCGAAAAAAAGGAGGGAGGAAAGCAAAGAGGAGGGGAAAGAGGGAGGGGAGGAGGTGAAATAAGGGGAGGAGGGGGGGGGGGATCGTCCAGGCACCTGAGATACCAAGGCGGCAATTTGGAATGTCATTAGAGGCATTCCAGAAGTTAATGCATAACAAGGCTTTGGCGGCGACGGCGACTAAGAACTCTATGGTTGATTATCCATTCCTTCTATTTTGTTAACGTTTTTTTTTTTGTGTGTGTGAGTGATTGTGACAGATTCGAGTTCAGGATACTTATGAAATATTACTTGAGTATATGCCCGGGATTTTTATTATTTTTATTATTATTATTTTTGTTTTTTTTATACTGAATTGTAAAAATGTACAGTTGCATATACATATTCATACACGATCTTTATCTGTTTTCGTTTCTCTCTCTCTTTCTCTCTCTCTCTCTCTCTCTCTCTCTCTCTCTCTCTCTCTCTCTCTCTCTCTCTCTCTCTCTCTCTCTCTGTCCCTTACTATCTCCTCCCCTCCTCCCCCTCTCCCCTCCCCCCCCCACAAACACCAGAAAGGATCCCCAAAAAATATCGACGTTTCCGACACAGTAACAGTGATATCCAAAAAGCTTTTATTCGCGAAGCAAGAGTCGTGGCGGTGACCCATTTCTTGAAGGCTTGGACACACACAGGAATGAAAAGGTTTGGTTCAGCAGATTTTACTCAAAAGCCTTTTACACCTTTTTCTGCTTTGGGTTTTCGAGTTAGGTGTATCGTATTTATAATGGTGTATCCCTGTTGTTTGATATTATTGTGGTATTATTGTAGTTGTTACTATTATCTCTTATCATTATTATTCCTTTTCCTTTTTATTTTGTCCGTGTCATTGTCGGCATTATGGCTACTTCTACGACTATCCGTATACTATCATCCTCATCACTGTCACTGTCATTTATAGTCAAATAAAAATTATAAAAAAAAAAAATCCCCCGAAAATACAAAAGGCAAAAAAGGATAAAAGAATAACGATGATAAAAATAGATAAGAACGAAAATAAAACATAATCACAGAATAACGCGATATTCCCATGACAATTGACTCCTCTCAGACATCAATAGTATTGACCTCTTATATTGGTTAACATACGAAACACCAATACGCGTATCTGGTATCTGATGAAAGATTTAGTGTAGATAAAGATTGAGATAATTATTCATAGGGAGGGGTTGGGATGGGAATAAGTTTGGGGAAGGCGATGGAGACAGAAGAGGGGATTGGAATGGGAATGGGGAATGGAGATAGGGGTGGGGATTGGAATGGGAATGGGGAATGGAGATGGGGGTGGGATTGGAATGGAGATAGGGGTGGGGATTGGAATGGGTGTGGGAAATGAAGATGGGGGTGGGGATTGGAATGGGAATGGAGATAGGGGTGGGGATTGGAATGGGAATGGGAAATGGAGATTGGGGTGGAGATTGGAATAGGATTGGGATGGGCATATGAAGAGAAGGAAGTGGAAGGATTCGGTGTAAGAAGTGTCAAATGATAAACTGATTTTTCGTTTAGAGATGGGGAAGGGGTGGTGGGGGTATAGGGAATGTAGACTGAAAAATAAAAGATAATAAATAATTTGATCAACAGAGAGAGTGATGTATCTCTATAGATATCAGAGAGAGACAGACAGAAAGACAGACAGACAGACAGACAGACAGACAGACAGACAGACAGACAGACAGACAGACATTCGCACAGGCAAAAAGACAGACAAAGACGCAGACCGACAGACACATAAAAGCAAAGAATATGAAAGACCCCCACAAAAAAAGGAATAAAAGAGATTAAGCTAATCTTTAGACACGTGAATAAAAATAAGTATTTCCATCAGAGGAACCGAAATATTGACATAGATGACAGTTATTGTCGGATTCAAGCCGAGATGTTCCCGCGCCATCAACTGGATTATTAATCACCGATAAAAAAACACAATTCGCCTTTGGATTTATGCGACAAGAGAGATTGAGATCGTGTGATGGTGATCGCACACTTATGCTGCTATTAGTATGCAAATTAGGGATGCGGGATTTAAGTTATAGTCCACGACGTATTGCGGATGTAAGAAATCTTGTTTGAAATTGTACGTGTGCATGTGTATGTGGGGGGGTGGGGGGGGGTCAGGGGTTGTGAGTGTGTGTTGGTAGATAATGTGAATCTAATGAATAAGATATTGATGTGTAATGGATATTATTAAAATGGGATAATAAGTGATAGTGATGAGATAAAAGCTACTTAGGGAGAGAGGGAGAGAGAGAGAGAGAGAGAGAGAGAGAGAGAGAGAGAGAGAGAGAGAGAGAGAGAGAGAGAGAGAGAGAGAGAGAGAGAGAGAGAGAGAAGAGACAGATCTACACACAGAAAAGAAACAAACAAGCAGTAAAGACAAAGAAACAAACAAAAAGGCGAGAGCTATGGCATTATTCGTCTCCAAAATCTATAATGCATGTCTGACACCGTCACTTCCGGTTCAACGCTTTGTCGCGAAAGCTCAGCAGACAGATAGTGACAGCGATGGTGGCACTGGCAATGACACTCATGATGGAGAAAGTGACATGTGTTCCGGAACTTTCTTTAGGAATATTACACAAACGTACATGTATACAGACAGTGAGACCAGGTATATAGACACACACACACACACACACACACACACACACACACACACACAAATGTGAGCGGCAACAGCAGTAATGGTAACAACAGTAACAGTGAAATAATCAACAGCAACTTTAGAAATGGTGGACAATAACAGTAGCGGTGACAACAAGGCGAAAAAGAACAACAAAAACAACAGCCAACACCAATTAACAGCAGGTAACAACAACAACCACGCAGATGCAGAGGTGACCGAGTACGGAGATGGAGAGACTACAAGAAGTAACTGATGAAGGAGTAGATGGAACAACGAATGAGATGAAAAAAAAGAACAAAAGAGGAGAAGAAAAATATGAAAACAGAAGAAATAGAGATTACTTCTATAAGGAAAATATATACGTAAGCATTATGTAAGTGAATGAAAAATGGAGAGAAAGCGAGGCAAAATCAATAGAGAGAAGCAAAGAGAGAAGACATGGCAGAGAGACAGATAGACTGATATATAATTTGATAACGAGAGAGAGAAACCGACATAGAGAGAAAGACAGGTAGAGACAGACAGAAAGAATGAGTAAGAGAAAGGGAAAGGGAGAGAGGAAGAAAAAAAAAAAGACAAATAGACAGATAAAAGCAGAGACAAACACATAGACAGGTAGAGCCAGATATATACCATACAAACCAAACCAATGCCCCCAAAGTGCGACTTCCTTAAAATACAGACAGTGAACGTGAACGGAAGGATCTCCAGCGTGGAACCGACGCGGGTGACGAGCGGGCGGGCGAGCGAGTAAAGGGTCATGATTGATTCAGGACGACCTTAAGCCTCTATCACTTCCTGTTCTGGTTCCTTGTGTTCGGGAACGACTCTGCCCACACGACACGACCTAGAGATCTTTTTTTTTTTCTTTTTTTTTTTGGGTGGGGGGAAGGGGTGTCTTGGGATGGGAGGAGAGATGGTGTCTTTTGTGTGTTTATTGTTCTATGTTTTCGTTATCTACTTCCTCTGGCTCTACTTCTTTCTCTCTCCCTTTCTCCCTCATTCCTTCCAACTCTCGCTCCCTCACTCCTTCCCAGCGTCCCTCCCTTCTTTCCTTTCCCCCTTTATCTCTCCTTTCCCCCCCATTCCCTCTCGCTATTTCCATTTCCCTCTCCCCTTTCCCTTATCCGTCTCCCCTACTCCCCATGTCCTACTCCCCCCCGCCCTCTCCAAACGCGACCCGACGGCATGTATAATACCTCCTATACTTAACCCAATACCATCCATTCCTACAAAGTTAATCCCGCCCAGCCAACCCGGTGACTCGCTCCTCCTGTATCCGGGGCTTCGAAACACTCCTCTTCGTGGACCTGAGGGCGTACCTTGACATTTACTGCTTCTCCTTTCTCTGCGAAACTGGCGAAATTAATAAAGAGAGAGAGTGGGAGAGAGATAGAGCTGGAAGTGGGGTAGAGGGAGAGGGGGTGGGAAGGAGGGATGGAGAGAGGGAGAATGAGGGGGGGTGAGAATTAGAAAGAAAGGAGGGATGGAGAGAGCAAGAGGAAGGGAGGGAGTGAAGGAAGAAGGAAGGAAAGAGGGATGGAGAGAGAAAGAGAGAGGGAGGAAGGAAGGAGAGAGAGGAAAGGCAGAAAGAGAGCGTGCCTATGAGGAGAGAAAAAAATAGAGAAAGGAAGAGTAACACAAATAGATATATAGATAATAGATGAACATAGAGAGAAAGAGAGGACTGCTCTTCCTTATCACGACATATTCCCGCAACAAAAAAGAAGGGAGAAAGTTCCTGCCTCATACTTAAGAAGACATAACCCCATTTTCCCACGTAGCGTATTCTTCTCACAAGGGTGCGTGTTTATATCCACAAGCTCCGTCGCATTTTAATGGCTGGCGCTTTCAACACAACACAAACGCGTTTAGAACGTGTTTTAAAGCAGTTATTTGTTTTCCGCCACTTTAACAGCGATGTGCCCGCGTCTTGTGACTTCCAAGACGGTGTCACGTTTTATGGCGCAAGATACCCGGTTTAACGGAGTCCTTCGTCACAGGTGGACTGTGTGGGGGTTGGGGGTGGGGGTGGAAGGAAGAAGGGAAGGTTGCGTGTGTGGGAGACTGTTTATGTGTGTCTGTTTAGGGGACGCAGGGGATGGGAGGAGGGAGGGAGGGTTGAGTGTGTGTGTGTGTGTGTTTGTGTGTGTCTATGCGTGTGTGCGTGCATGTGCGTGTCGATCTGGGAACGAAAGTATGATCTGAATGATAGGCATCGACATTCTACCTGATATTATTTTGATAGAGAAATATTCTGCATGTCGGTTCGTCACGATACATTACTGCGAAAAAAAACCGTACTGTCTATAATAGCAAAACAGAAGTCTTATAAATATGATAAGAAAAATAACGATAAATGATCCTCTCAATATTCTTTTAATCACAATAAATAAACATTAAATATTTGTGTAGGTGGTGAGGGGGGGGGGGTAGGTTGGCAAAAGAAAATGGACAAGCGGCGAACACCAAAAAAAAAAAAAAAAAAAAAAAAGAAGGAAAAAAAAACAGAAAGATTTTTAAAACAAAAGTCCAGATGCTCAGTTTACACCTTATTGTAAACAAACCAAGGGCCAAGTCAGTCTCTCAGCTGAGGCCGAATTGCTCCAAGTCGTCAGAGGAAGGGAAGGCGAGATGAAAGTGCGAAGGGGGGAAAGAAAGAAGGAATAGGGGTGGGGGAAGAATAAGAGAGGGAAAGAGAGAGACAGATAAAGGAGGGAGATAAAGAGAAATAGATAAAAGGATAGAGAGAAAGATTGGTAGAAAGATAAAAGGAGGGAGGGCGAAGGGGGGGGGGAGAGGGAGAGGGGGGAGAAAAAGAAAGATAAAAGGAGGAAGAAAAGGAAAGAGGGAGAGAAAGAGAGATAGACAGATAAAAAAAGGGGGGGGAGGGAGAGCTAAGGGGGGAAATAAAGAAGGAATGGGGGGGAAGAAGATAACAAGAGAGATATAAGGAGGAAGGGAAGGAAGGAGGGAGAGAAAGAGAAATAGGTTAAAGGAGGGATAGCGAAGGGGGAAAAAAAGAGAGGGAGAGAAAGAGAGACAAAAGAAGGGAGAAAGATGAATTGCAGACAGACAGACAGACACGAAGACCGAACAAGAGACAGACAAACACGCAGACACAAAGAAAGAGACACTCAAACAATAGACTAGACAGATAAACACAGAGCAAGAGACAGACAGACAGACTCGGAGACACAAAGAAAGAGAGAGGCAGACAAATAGAATCAAAACTAGAGACAGACAGACAGACAAAACAACAGAGATGCAGAGATTCCATATTTCAACAATCTATCATCGGTGAAAATGAATAGTCAGTGAACTATAAAGAGCACTAGTTTATATTTTACTTTATTTGACATGCAAATTATATTTCGTTGATTTTAATTGGTTATACCGTTTTTTTTTCTGATGAAACTGAATGTAAACCTTAATACAATCTACTAATATGACTATAGATGATATTGAAAATGATATAACCTAATGCTATTTTCGGAAACGGAGAACAAATGTATTAGATCTAATGAAAATGATATCAGCATTATAAAAAATGAATTTCTGTACATCTTTCCTTCTGGGAAATTCAGATCCAGTCTATGTGGCAGTATGACTTCCCGGTATCATTTGCATGTGCAAAATATCTGACTTCGTGAGGCAAAAGAACGTACACATAACTATCGGAATTGACGATTTTTTTTACACATCTTTACACAAACATGCACACAGACACACACAAACACTCACTCACTCACTCACTCACTCACTCACTCACTCACTCACTCACTCACTCACTCACTCACTCACTCACACGCGCACACACACTCACCCTCACTCACTCACACACGAGCATTCTTGAGTACGTGAACGGAAACTTGCCGTCTTCAGCAAAAGGCCAGAAGCCGATATATTTTCTGTTTTTAAGAATTTTAGCAGTAAGACCAACGGAAGAGCACAATCCACTGTTATAGCTTTGATGAAAAGATTCTTCACTGACAAAGTGATATATTATCTGACTGGTTAGAATTTTATTGTTAGACTGAACCGTAACGGTATGATGATCCAGCTTCTTGTGTGAACTAAAGATAGATAATCAGAAGAATAAAGAAACATGGGGAAGTGTGATAATGCTAGAATTTGAATATTATCGAGATAAAGAATAATCACATAAGATAGATAAAAAATAGTATGTGTGTGTGTGAACAGAAACGTTACTAACTTACTAAGAACAAAAAAGGCAAAAGTAGAGAAATTAAATGTAGATTATACACGTTTTTTTCTTCTATTAATGTTGCAATTTTACACATCGCAATTCTCTGCATGACACTAGCCTTTTAGGAAATCAGTTTCCAATTCCATGTTTCGCGAGAGTCGTCCGGCGTGTGAGATTTTTATTTATTCATTTTTTATGTGTTTGTGTTCTTGTTTGATCATATATCTTTGTATCTCCATTTCACAACATCACCTACAAAATAACGTCAATCTGAACTTCAACATAATCTTCGGAGACACTTTATCTATCTTTTGAATCCAAAACCGTCGAGGTATAACAAGGGAATACCCCTGTTGTATCTGCTCTTACCCTTATAACATACCCCCTCACGCAGATTGTATACGAGCAGCCCTACCATAAACTACTCTTTAGAACTCTTTCTTTTTTTCGGTGTTACAACTTAACTTCGTATCCCGAAAGCTAATCAGATATGCAATTACATATTCAAACACCACTAAAGATATAATGGATTATGCAACCTGGTTAAATTGCAGTGCTATTGACTTCATTGCAGGACAACGCTTCTTGGGTACAGGCTGTTGATGCATTGCGTTTTATTGATTGCATATTCTATTGTAAGCTGATGTTATGTCCTTAAGTATGATATGAGTATAACAATTTAATCGCCTCTCGTTTTTATTATGAGAAAAGGACAATTTTCAACCAGGATAGAACCACTGAGTTCTTCATATTTTTTTTCAATCTCTCTCTCTCTCCCTCCCTCCCTCCCCCACTCCCTCCCTCCCTCCCCCCTCCCCCTCCACCTCTCCCTCCTTCCCCCTCTCTCTCTCTCTCTCGCTCTCTATCTATCTATTTATCTATCCGTTTCTCTCTTTCTCTCTCTCTCTCTATCTATCTATCTATCTATCTATCTTTTGTTATTCTCTTCTTCTCCATCTCCTGAAACTGCTTTCCCTTCTTCTTTTCCTCTCTTCCTCTCCTATATCATCCTCCCTTCTTCCATCTCCCCCCCCACTCCTTCTTCCTCCTTCTCTCCTTCCTCCTCCTCCTTTTTCCTTCCCTCCTTCCCTCCTTCCTCCCTCCGTCTCTAATCCTCTTCATCAGCGGGAAAAAAGACCTTTAAGAATGACGTCACGCCAGCGAAAGAAACGCCTTAAGGATGACGTCACTCTAGCAGGTGGAATACTTTAAATATGACGTCACACACGTCGGAGAGCGAATTCAAGAGAGACTTCACTCACGAGAGAATAAGATTATGATTGAAAAAAAAAAAGTCTAGAAAAGAAAAAGAATTAATTACATACTCATTTAAGATAATAATAATGATAACTGACTGATGAGAAAAAATGCACGAATAACATTATGCTTAAAGAAATATACCCAAAGGTGACGTTACATTAAGAATGACAGTCACTCTATAAAAAAACAAATAAAAAATGAAAGACGTCATTTAAAAAAGTAAAAAAAAAAAAAAATAAAAAAAATCCACAAATAACATCACTTTGAAAGGAAAATCTCCAGCCGTGACGTCACCCGAAGAATGACGTCACGCCAAATGGGAACTTCATTACGACTTAATTCATCGATATAATGGGCGACCGTCGGGGGATTAGAGTGATTTGAGCTGATCGATTCCTGCTTATCATTTTGTCGCTTCGTAATGCTATCAGCTGCGGGGACCGAATTTTGGTTTTTCTTGGTTGTTTCCATGTGTTTTTCCATTTGTTTTATGTTTTGTTTTTGTCTGTTTGTATATTTTTTTACTTGTATTTTGTTTGTTCGTTTTTATTTTTTGTTGTTGTTTATTGGTATAATTATATTTTCATTTATTGTTTTGTTTGTTCATTTTCTTTGCTTGCTTCTTCCTTATCTGTATCTATATATCTGCATATATATAGTGTTTGTTCGTTTTCTCTGTCATATATTTATCTGTATTTATTTTACCACTTAGTTGTTCATCTCATTTACTTTTTTTATTTCCTTGCTTTCTTTCACTCATATTTTCAATTGATTGCCTACGATTCTAAGTATCTGTTTATTCGTTATCATGACCTTGTTTATCTATTTGTATTCATGAATCCATGAATATTCTCAACTTGATCTATATAGCTCTGTATTCATGGATTTATTTATATATCCAATCCTCTATCACTCTATTTGATAACATATCTTTTGTGGCTCTTTATTCTTTATTTTATTACTTACTTGAAATATGCTAAGGTACTTTTTAGACACACCCGCACACGCGCGGGCGCACGTGAAAATATATGTATGTATATATAAATGTGTGTATGTGTGTGTGTGTGATGTATGTATTGAATAGATACATATGTGCTATATGTAATAAATCAAGTACTTAATTTGTAAAAAGATAGAGAATCTGATATATTCTTTCTTCGTTGCAATACGACAGGCAGCGTTGTCATCTCTGTTTCCTCTAATCTGAGAAATCTCGTATTTACGACCAAAGTTTGTCTCGTTCGCAAAAACTGAATACGAGGTAGAAACTCCTTCGAAAAGAATGAGGAGGAGAAGGGGGAGGGGAAGGAGAGGAGGAGGACGAGAGGTAAAGGAGGGGGAGGGGGAAGAGGGGGGAGCTGGATAGGAAAAGGACTCGGAAGAGATGTAAAAGAAACAGGAGAAGCAGGGGACCAAGGAGGTGCAGAACAATAAGACAAATAGGAAAGAAGAAGAAATGGTGAAAATTTTTGCTGTAGAACACGATGAACGTAAAAAAAAAGCTGCCACCATATAATTATGTCATGTCCGTACAAATGAAGAAGAGGAGCGTAAGAATGGGGGAATGATGAAAACAAAAGAAATGAAAAAGAAGTGGGAGAAAAAGCGAGAAGAGAACGAAGAAAAGGGGAGAGGAAAGAAAATTGGGAGAACAGTTTAGAAAGGAGAGGAAGTGGAGAATAAAAAGAAAAGGGGTTATAGATTTAAGAATATGAGATGAAGGGAAGAACAAGAGTGAAGAAGGCAGAGTATTTGTCTTTTATTTTTATTTTTTTTTCAGGGAGGGATATATTTTATTGTCTCTGAGGATGTATCTTCATTCTAAACTCACTGGGCGCGGGGATGGGGGCGGCGCTGGTCCTTGAAAGACACGCCCTTCAAATATTTAATTCAGATATAATTCGAAATTATTTTCTCGTATTCTCTTATCTTTATATTTTTGTTTTCACTGCTCTGTATATCGGTTACCCCCCCCCCCCCCCTCTCTCTCTCTCTCTCTCTCTCTCTCTCTCTCTCTCTCTCACACACACACACACACACACACTATAACTTTCTATGTACCTCCGACATGAACAAAATTAAATTATAGATGGTAAGGTATTTTACTGATAAATTGATTATTATTAGAAATCCAAGCAAAAATGCTCATTTGTTACCATCGTACATACTACAAGAATAGATCCATAGTTATCATTAGATTATTCAGATATCAAGAATATATATAGTTTAATGTCGTCATAACATCTGCAGTGACAAGGAGACAAGTGAGGAAAAAGAAAACTAATATATTTTATTTTTTATTAACTACTATGTTTTATTATTGTTTTTATTTACTACTATATTTTTTTTTATTATTTTTTTTTTTTTACGACTTCTCTTTTTTTCTTCTTTTTTAAGAACTGACGCATCGTAATCCCCCGAATGACGTCACAAAACTCATGATTTTTTCAACGTCACCTTCGCATTCCTCTGTCTGTAGTAATGGCTATCGATTAGTAGCTTTCAACAGATGTTCTGACGACTATAAAAATCCGGTGGTTGCTGTTGAGATGCGTGAAAATCATGTCGACGTTGTTGGAAATGAATGAAATCTACCCGTTGTTGTTAAAATTGAGCCAAAATCTACTCGGAGTTGTTAAAAGCGTGTAAAATCATACTGGATACCGTTGGAAATGTTTGAGCATTTACGGAACGTTAAAAGAATATTAATTTTACCACTGGGGGTTATCAAAACAATATTGAGTCCACTGGATATTATACAAAAAGTAGAACTTTTAGTTATTTGATGTTATTTGGCGACGGGCAGTCGCTGAGCGTTATCAAAAGTGTAGAATCCAGTGGATATTCTCAAAAAAGGTTTTGAATCCACCGGGCCCCATCAAAAGAGGTTCGAATTCGTCGACTGTTATCAAAAGACTATTGAATCCACCAGATGCTATCAAAACAGTGTGGAATTCCATTGCAACATCGTTAAAGCAGACAGGTGCCATGTTCCTCTCTCTGCTGAGCTCGGTCAACAGGTGGCGCGCAAACTGACCAAGAGAGGGCGAACTACAGTTGGAATTCCAGCCTGTGTTATAGAAGCAGCTGTGAACCTTGAATGCCTTTATACCCGTCAATAGGTTTTTAAACTGTCTTTTGCAAGTTTTCTTTCTTTTTTTTTTTTTTTTTTTTTTTTTTTTTTGTAAAGATTAGACACTGTGTGTAAGGGGTAGGGAAAGGTTGCAGGCAGAATAAAAGAGAGAGAGGGGGGGGGGGCAGACAGAAAAAGAGATTCCAAAAAACTGTATGAGAGGCAAGAAATAAAACTTCAGTAGTAAATAATATTCAGAGAAATTGAAAGAGACTGAAAGACGGACAAACAGACGGACAGACAGATGCACCAAAGAGAGAGAGAGAGAGAGAGAGAGAGAGAGAGAGAGAGAGAGAGAGAGAGAGAGAGAGAGAGAGAGAGAGAGAGAGGATAATAGTAAACCAATAGACTAGCACTAGTGACTTGCATTTTGCTGGTGTATTGACGCAATGCAGACTAATAAATGCACAATTGGATAAGGATATTTGCCTGTTGCAAATAGCCTGATATGACTGATAAAAGGACAGTTATTGCAACCAATGGCAAGTTATCTCTGTAATCAGACCACGATTTCCCTTTAACAGTTCAAATTGCTTAACAGCTTATTTAGACAATATGATCTATATTAAAAAAGAAAACCATGATCATGATATAGATACTGATGATAGTGATGCGATAATGATAGTGATTACAATGAAGATAAAGGTGTTTATTATGACAACAATAACTGCCATCATTCCAATAACATTTATATCAACAATTAACATTTTACTGCTATTAATATTGTTGTTATTGTAACTTTATTGAAAATTTCATCATCATCGTCGTCGCCGCCGATATGGTTATGATTATTATTACGGTTATTATTATAATCATTATTATTTTCATTAGCATTGTTATTGTTAGTGATATTATTATCCTCTTCAGTATCACCACTATCATTATCTTTGTTATCATCACTATTTTCATACCATAGCATTACTATTTTCGCCAAATTTATGAAAAATCAAGAGATGGAATTTCAATGTAACTTCACCCTGTAACCTTGTACATTAGAGTGTTATTTCCCAGGTAATCTTATGTAATATTCAGTGTCGGTTACTGCAGTGCTAGATCGGTTTTTTTGGGTATTAGTGTGAAAGAAAAACTTTTCGTATATTTGCTATAATATTTGTTTTGCATATTATTATTGTTATTGTTATTGTTATTGCTACTGTTTGTGTTACTATGCTCATCGTTGCTTTCCGTGCTATTGTTGTTATGATCCCTTTTATATCACCGTTGTTTGCTGTATTCATTATTACTATTAACCAGATTCTTGCACTTCGTTTGCCTATTGCCACTATTATCATCACCACCATTGTGATTTCCATTATCATAAGCATTATCATAAGCATCATTTAAATTAAAAGATGATTATTATTATCATCAGTTTTTTGTAGTATCACGGTTTCTCGATGCCTCTCCTTCCATTTTGTTTTCATTATCGTGTGTATATTTGTGTACATGTGTGTGTGTGTGTGTGTGTGTGTGTGTGTGTGTGTGTGTGTGTGTGTGTGTGTGTGTGTGTGTTCCCTCTTCCTTTATTTCTTCCTCATACTTAGGAGTAAGAGGAAGGGATTTTGAGAGACAGAGAGAGAGAGAGAGAGAGAGAGAGAGAGAGAGAGAGAGAGAGAGAGAGAGAGAGAGAGAGAGAGAGGATGAAGACAGAGAAAAGAGAAACGGAGAATGAGAAAGAGACAGCATACTGAGGGAGAAAAGAGAAAGATAGGGAGAGAGAGAAAGAAAGAGATCAAGATAGAAAAAGAAACTAAGCAAGGGAAAAATCAAGAAAGAAAGAAAGAAGGAAAGAAAGACGAAAAAGGGCGGTTAGAACTGCTTTTATACCGGATAGGCTTATTACACCTGCTGCGATATATTGGCCAATCTCCCTCCCTTCTGAATTGAGCCGAACAGCGTCTTAAGAGATTCGCGTCTGGGGTTTCAGAGGAGAAAGGGGGGGCAGAGGGGGGGGGGGGCAGGTCAATTAAAGGCACACCTACTGGTGCACCCATCCAGACACGCGTTACAGAGGTACACACATAAACACACACCTAAGTGTGTGTGCGCACGCATACATGCTCACACACACACACACACACACACACACACACACACACACACACACACACACACACATATATATCTACATACGTGCATGCATACATACATACACACAAATACACACATACATACTTATACACACACACACACGCGCATACACACCTACATACGTTACACACACACACACACACACATTCACATACACATACACATTGTGACAGTAGTGTCATCATTATCACTATTATTATTCTTGCAGTGGTTGTTCTTATAATCAAAATACTATGATTATTACTGTTATTTGTGATTATTATCTTTGCGATTGTCCTTATCATTTTTATCGTTATTGTCGTTATCATTATTATCAATATCATCATCAGGTGTTTACTATTGCCATCATCAGTCTTAATATCTCTTTCACTGCTACCATAAATAGTCTCAATACTGATTGCTTTACATCATATTTTTATGCCCTAATAATAGTATTTTTTCCCGAGACTGAACCAGGCTAGGTTAGATTAGGTCTCACTGCAGCTTCCGAGAAAGGACATTGTCTTGCAAAATAACCAATCCTGTCATTGCTTTTTCTTTCGACGAATATATGATTTTTCCCGTGTACGCAATACGTCCGCATTTGATTTCACGGAATCATGCCCTGTGCTGGTTGCATGACTGCAATAATGGTAGAGGCATGACGACGTTGATTGCATCAGTCACTCTTTGTTTCTGTGATATTGTTCCTCTTAGTTCTTGTTTCTTCGTTCCTGATCATCATCATCACATCATCATCATCATCATCATCATCATCGTCATCATCATCATCATCATCGTCATCATCATCATCATCATCATCATCATCATCATCATCATCATCATCATCATCATCATCATCATCATCGTCATCGTCATCGTCATCGTCATCGTCATCGTCATCGTCATCGTCATCATCATCATCATCATCATCATCATCATCATCATCATCATCATCATCACCATCACCATCGTCATCATCACATCATCATCATCATCATCATCATCATCATCATCATCATCCTCATCATCATCATCATCACCATCACCATCGTCATCATCACATCATCACCACATCGTCACCACATCATCATCATCTTTGAGGCAAGTACACTGCACTGAAGTAATCGAACTCTCAGTTTACGTACATTTATTGTTTACACGACTATTCGAGCAAAGGGTAAGGCGGACGTTAGGAAGGGAAGGGGAAAGGAATAGAGAGGATAAGAGAGAGAGCTTTGATAAAAAAGAGAAGTGGAAGGCGGCAGATGGAGGGCTTAAAGGGGGGAGGGAAGGAGTGAATTGAAGGAAGATTTGGGATTGGGAGGAGGGTGGTAGAGATGGAAAGGGAAAGATAGAGGGAGAAGGAGAGGAGGAAAGGAAAAGGGAGAGGGGAGGCGAAAGGAGCAAGAACATTCACGGGACACGCTACTTATTATTATTGTTGTTGTTGTTGTTGTTGTAATTATTTATCATTATCATCCTCATTCATCATCATTACTACTGATACTCCTGCTACTACTAATATTATCAAAATCCTTACTATTATCCCTGTTATCATTATTACTTTTACTATTATCATTATTTATATCATTAGCATTCCCTTTATTACTTTCATAATTGCCTTAATCCACATCTTTAATATTATTGTTATTACTCTGAACATCATGATTTTCCCTTTCCTTTACACCCCATGATTATCCAAATACAAACGCGTGTAAAATCCTTCAAGAAAATCGTACGTAAATATCGCTGGCACCACTTGCTTGTCTGGCACTCGGTGGCACTTGTCTCGCCCGTCTCAGTGTTGAATCATCATTCTCTGTCTCTTTCTTTATTCGTGTTTCTCGCCTCCTCTATCATTATCATCATCACTATTATTGTTATGATCATTATGATTATTTTCGTCATTATCATTATTTTTATCGGTAGTGTTATTGTTGATAGTATTACTGTTGCTGTTAATATAATTATAATTATCATTGTTATCATTGATTATATTATTATTATTGTTATTGTTATCATTCATAAAATATTGTTATTGTTTTTATTGTTATTACTGTTATATGATTATTGTCATTGTTCTTTTTTGCTGTTCATATTTTTCTTATCGTGGTTGTCATCATCATTATCGTTATTGTTATTGTTGATATTATTATTATTGTTATTATTGTATTTTTTTTTTATTATAATCGTCGTCATTATCATTATCATTGTTGTCATAGATAACATTAATATTAATATTATCATTGTTGTTATTATCATTCATAAAATATTGTTATTATTGTTATTGACATCATTGTTATATAGTTATCATTATCATTGTTATTATTACGTCTGTTATTATTATTACTATTACTATTACTATAATAATTACTATAACTATGATCATTACTGCTTGCATATCATTAGCACTACCACCATTATCATAATCACCATTATAACAACAGCAAAAACGACAACAAAATAACAAAAGCGACAAATAACAACAAAAAAAAGGACGACCGGAAAGATGGAAATAATAATAATGCCAAGCAAATGTATTTTCTCGTTTATCCAAAGGGACAAATGGGATACGCTGTGTCATAATAATCATCATTAGCAAGCAAGCATTTTCTTGTCTTCAAGATGGCTTAACTGTGAGTCATGTTTTGTGCCAAGAGGTTCTGTTTCGTATGATTTCATTCTCTTTTGTTTCTTTTTTTTTCGATCTCTTTGTTTCTGTTTTCTTTTTTTGCTCTCTCTGTTTCTGTATTTTTGTTTTTCTGAATCTGTCTGTCTCTTTCACTTCCCCTTTCTCTCCTCTCTACTCCCCTGCCCCTTTCCCATTCCCTCTCCCCTTCTCCAATCCTCCCCTTCTCCCCTTCTCTCCTTCTCCCGTCTCCCCTTCTCTCCTTCTCCCCTCTCCCCTTCTCTCCTTCTCCCCTTCTCCCCCTCTCCCCTTCTCTCCTTCTCCCCTCTCCCCTTCTCTCCTTCTCCCCTCTCCCCTTCTCTCCTTCTCCCCTTCTCCCCTCTCCCCTCTCCCCTTCTCCCCTCCTCCTTTTCTCCCTTTCTCCCCTTCTCCCCACCCTGCACAAGAATCTCTCCCCAAGCCTCGTTAAGAAAACCCTTTTGAGAATCGGCCGCTTTTCCATCTTACTCTTCACGCAGCCGAGTACCCCCCCCACCCCCACCCTTCTCGCCACTCCCCGCCACCACCCGTCAGCGAGAATCATTTCATTCAGTTAAGGAGAAGCATGGTTTGATTGTTGAAGAAGGAGGAGGAGGAGGAGGAGGAGGAGGAGGAGGAGGAAGAGGAAGAGGAGGAGAAAGAGGGGTTGGAGGTGGGGATGGTGGAGATGGAGGAGAGGACATAGAAGGTGGTGGTGGAGGAGGAGGAGGAGGAGAAAGAGAGGTGGAGGTGGGGATGGTGGAGATGGAGGAGAAGACATAGGTGGAGGAGGAGGAGGAGGACGAGAAGGAGGAGGTGGAGGTGGAGGTGGAGGAGTATTAGAAGAAGAAAAAGAAGGAGGAGGAGAAAGAGGGGTGGAGGTGGGGATGGAGGAGAAGACGTAGGTGGAGGAGGAGTATTAGAAGAAGAAGAAGAAGAAGAAGAAGAAGAAGAAGAAGAAGAAGAAGAAGAAGAAGAAGAAGAAGAAGAAGAAGAAGAAGAAGAAGAAGAAGGGGGAGGAGGAGGAGAAAGAGGGGTGTAGGTGGGGATGGAGGAGAAGACGTAGGTGGAGGAGGAGTATTAGAAGAAGAAGAAGAAGAAGAAGAAGAAGAAGAAGAAGAAGAAGAAGAAGAAGAAGAAGAAGAAGAAGAAGAAGAAGGAGGAGGAGTAGGAGAAAAAAGAACGAGGAGAAGAAGAAGAAGAAGAAAAAAAAGAGTTATTGTGTGTCACTACGAGTCTTGTTTAAAAGTGTATAAGTGAGTAAGAGAAATAAATCAAAATTTTAGTAACTGTAATACCAATGTTGATAATGACATTGATAGTAATAATGGGAATGATTATGTTTATGATAATGATAATTATGGTAATTGAAATGATAATGGAAACAATAATAGTAATAATAGTGATAATGATGACTATAATGATAGTGATAACGACACTAGTAATGAGGATGATAACAAGAATGATATTGCAAATAAAACTAATGGTAATAATAACAAGAATGATACTGATGATGATAATTGTGATATAAATTATGTTAATGATAAGAAGAATAAGAATGATGGTGATAAAGATGATAATGATAATAATAAGAAAATTATAATCACATTAGAAATTAATTGAAAAATAAAATCAAACAGGAAATGAGAAGAAAAACGTTACATGTCACTATTACTTTCCTTCCCCCCCTCCCCATTGACCCCTCCCCACCACTTACCCCCCCCCCCCCCACGTCTCTCCTCTGCCTCTCACTCCTCCCCCTTCCTCCATTCTAATCCCCCCCCCCCCCCCCCGCGCCCCCATCTCCAACCATTATAAGCATTTCTCGGAAGGCCCGAAAGTCGACAATTTTTACGGTAATTGTAACGTGTCTATCTCCTTTTCTCGCGTGGTTTAGCTAGAACCGGTTGCCAAAAGGAGTTCTCAAAGTTATTATCGAGTACGTTTATACCTGGGGAATGTGTGGGCCTTTCATTTCCATTATTGTATTTTATGTGCGTAATTTTCTGTGTGCGTTGTTTGGATTTTCCTGTGGGGGGGATGTGGGTGGGTGGGCGGATGGGTGTGTGTGTGTGTGTGTGTGTGTGTGTGTGTGGGTGGGTGGGTGGGTGGATGGGTGTGTGTGTGTGTGTGTGTGTGTGTGTGTGTGTGTGTGTGTGTGTGTGTGTGTGTGTGTGTGTGTGTGTAGGAATGCATGTGTGTGCCTTTGTATTCATGCACCCACATGCGAGCATTCATGAATTATGTCGCACACCAACAAACAAAAATAGATCTCATCACAACACAATCATAATATTAGTCGTAATTGTTCCAAGAATTATTTGCTTACATAAAAACATATTTTCAGATTTCTCTTTTCCGAGGAATAGTGGCGAGAGAGAGAGAGAAAGGGAGAGAGTGAGAAAGAGAGAGAGAGAGATAGAGACAGGACAGAGACAGAGACAGAGAGACGTAGAAAGTTAGAAATAGACAAAACCAGAGAGAAAAGGGGAGAAAGAAATAGACGAACATAGACAGACATGTAAACGGCTGAGAGAGAGAGAGGGAGAGAGAAAGCGAGAGAGGGAGGAAGGGAAGGGGGAAGGAAGAGAGAGAGAAATAAGAGCCAAATCAACCGATTGACGCTGATGCACCATTACTTTTTCCTTTTTGCGTATAAAGATGACAACATTGAAATTCTTTACTGACGCCGACAAGTATATATGAGCCCCCCCCCCCCCCCCCCCCCCCCCCCGCCCCACACACACCCTCTCGTCGCTATATCATTATCTTTATAAACATTACTGTCTTCATCAATATTACTCTTATTCACTTCATTTTAAACTCATGCTAATCACCTACGTATCTGGATTCTAATTGTTTCATTAGTCTTTGATGCTATTAATACAATTTTCTTTCGTTCATGTCATGGTACTAATTATTACAATAAATAATACAAGGTAAAGGGGAAAAAAAAAACCTCACAGGCAATTATATCGTGTTCACATTAACAACAATTGCTGTTCATATGTGCATGGTTGATAATTATGGAGAGTTTTAATGGATGCTGGAGTCATCATTATAATTACGCATTTAGTAGGTCGACTGTGATCGTACCTGTGCTTTGAATAAAAAGTAAACAAAAATGGATGTACATATTATTGGTGATAATAATGGTAATGGTAATTTTAGAAATATATTGATGGTAATTCTGATAATTAATTTGAGGATTATCCACATTATTATTGTTTGTTATATATAACTTTATCACCAATATTTGTCATTATTGACGTAGAGGTATATGTATGACCATGTATATGTACATGTACATATTCATAATATCTCTAAAACGAATATTGTTACAAGTAAGATCTCCATTGACGACCACTCACTAGACATAACAATAAGACCAACAAAACGATTGACAAACAAACAAACGACCCGATTATGAGCAAATACATCCCCCCAGCCACCCCCCCCCAAGCCACCCCCCATTATAACACTGAATAAAGCAGCCAGACATCCTCCCTTTTGAGACCCGGGAGAGCGTCGCCCTTTAGTATACTGGAGCTATCTTCTTTGGCTATCAGAAACTCATTAGTGCTTTTGGTATGCTGTTGTATCCTGGATGCTGGGGAGGAGAGCGTGGAGAGATGGAGGATGCGGAAGAAATTGTGTTAGGGGTGTTGTTTGTGCGCAGGCGGTTGCCATTATGTTGTTGTTATGGGGGTTCTTGGTGTCGGTGGGTTGTTTGTTTGTGTTTTGTGTTGGGTTTGTTTTGATCTGTTTTGTTTTCTGTGTTTGTATTTGTATCTGTCTTTGTCTCTCTCTCTTTTTCTCTTTCTCTTTCTTACTCTCTCTCTCTCTTTCTATCTCTCTCTCTCTCTCTTTCTATCTCTCTCTCTCTCTCTCTCTCTCTCCCTCTCTCTCTCTCTCTCTCTCTCTCTCTCTCTCTCTCTCTCTCTCTCTCTCTCTCTCTCTCTCTCTCTCTCTCTCTCTCTTTAATTTTATGTGTATAATATTCTTCTGCTAAAAGTGAGTTTCTATGCAAATAAAACGATTATTACCATATGCCTAATGCACTGTTAAAACTGCATTTTTATTATTTATATCTTAATGTACATAAAAGTCTTGTAACAATCCAGTGTGTCTGTACAGTTATCTAATATATACAGATATTTATATTTACATGTAGATATATTGTTTGATTCACTTCTGTACGTAGAGAATTTATGGGAATTTTTTTTCAGTTTTATATAATTAAAACAATTCTTTACTTATAAAGAATAAACATCTATAAGTGGTATTTTGTGATTATTACTTTTCATAATTCTTTATATAAAGTATCTGAACTTATGATTTATGATTTATATATTCACTTCTCACATAAATCAAATTATTATTATTTTTGTATATTTGAAACAATCCTATGTGTTTAAAATCATCCTCTTGAACATATTTACTTATAACAATGAATATTCTATGTCCGAAATGACCTCATTTATCTAATTCATCTTTCTTTCTCTTTACAGGTAAGTGGCAGCAGTTCACGGTGTTTTATAAGTGCTAAAAGTAAGTCTTAATTTCTCTCGTAATGTGATGAATGATCTTTAAGAGACGTGACTTTCAACAGCTGTCTTGTCGGATTCTGTCTTCATCTATCTGGGAAACCGACGAAGGAAAACGAAAGAAAACGAAAAGAAAACGGGATGAGAGGGAATGATAAAGGGGCAAAAGGGTTAAATCGAATCTTAAGGAGAATGGGAATACGATGACGGAGGGGAGACTGTTATATTGTAAAGAAAATGGAGAAAAGAAAAGAAAAGGTGGAGGAGGAGAAGATAAACATAACAAAGAAAATGAAAAAATACGAATGAGGGAAAGATCAAAAGGGAAGGAGGGGGGGGGGGTGATTAATTGTTTCTTAGGAATATTGGGAAAACAAAAGATTAGGGAAATCTTGTATTCCAAGAAAGTGAAAAATATATAAATATTGCATTAAAAGACAGAACAGTAGACAAATAGTACGTCGTTAGAAAAAGAGACATGGATAAAGAGTATATATTTATATTCACACACACACACATATATATGTATATATATATATATATATATATATATATATATATATATATATGCTTATGCATACACACACGCACACGAACACACGCACACACACACACACACACACACACACACACACACACACACACACACACACACACACACACACACACACACACACACACACACACACAAACACACACACAAACACACACACACACACACACATACACACACACACACAAACACACACACACACACACGCACACACACACAAACACACACAAACATACATACATACATCGTTTCATATTTTTTGCATTAAATGAATTAACGTTTTACAGATCTACGTCAGAGAAATGTTTGAATTAATGACGAGGAGAATGTTGCTGCAACCGAGATAACGTGATTAATTAGTTTTAAGAGATAATTATATGTTTCCTTTTTATTATTTAGTTTCGAATTCACATAATATTTTTATTGACATTTTCACACATTTGATTGGGAAATAATTGTGAAAATATAATAGGGGAACCATGGCCGAAAAAAAAAAAAAAAAAAAAAATATATATATATATGTGTGTGTGTGTGTGTGTGTGTGTGTGTGTGTGTGTGTGTGTGTGTGCGTTTGTGTACGTGTATGTTTACGTGTGTGCAACATAGCAAGGTAGAGAGAGACAAGATATAAGTAGCATCTCAACCTCGCAACCAAACCTAATTGTATATTCACACACACACAAAAAAAAATCAATTTGATAAAAAGAAAAAGCAAAAAAAAAAAAAAATCCCATGCAAATTATGCAGCGTGGGATTCAAGGCCGCCATCCGAAAGGCCGCGGAAGAGACTCAGCGAATCAGGAGAAAATAAAGGGCATTCGGGACGGGAGGGGAGGGGGAGGGGGTTGTTGCTCGTCAGAGGGGAGTGGGGAAGGAGGAAGGGGGAGGATGAGGCGGAGTGGGGGAGATCTGCACGGATTGAAGAGTGGGGGTACCATTGGGGAGGGGAGAAGGGGAAAAGGGGGGGAGTGGGAAGGACCTGCAAGAATAGGAGAGTGAAGGTCGTACTTGGGGAGTAGGGCTGTTCGTAATGGGGGGCATTGGGGGACGCGTACTGGGGCAGAAGGGAGAGAGGAAGGGGTGGGGAGAAGGGAGAGGGTTTCTCGCAATGAGGGAGAAAGAGGTGGGATGAGGGGAGGAGGTCTCATACTGAGGGAGAAAAGTGGGGAGAGGGGAGAAGGGGGCGAGAGAAAGGGGTGGTGTGAGGGGAGAGGGATCCCGTACTGAGGAAGAAAGATGGGGAGAGGGGAGAGGGGGGTCTCGCAGTGAGGGAGGGGAGAGGGGAGAAGGGGGGTCTCACAGTGAGGGAGGAGAGCTAATATTGGGAGAAGAGGAGGGGGAAAACTAGGTAAGGAGGAGGCTACCATTCCGGGTGAAGGCGAGCTCGTACTGGGAATAGAGGAGGGGGGGAGTATACTAGGAGAGAGGGGGAGAGTCTTCCTTGAAGAGTAGAGGGACGCACCGGGGAGAGGGATAGAGAGGGAGAGAGAGGAGGGATAGAGAGGGAGAGAGAGGAGGGATAGAGAGGGAGAGAGAGGAGGGATAGAGAGGGAGAGAGAGGAGAGATAGAGAGGGAGAGAGAGGAGGGATAGAGAGAGAGAGGGAGAGGAGGGATAGAGAGAGAGAGAGAGGGAGAGGAGGGATAGAGAGGGAGATAGAGGAGGGATAGAAAGGGAGAGAGAGGAGGTATAGAGAGGGAGAGAGAGGAGGAATAGAGAGGGAGAGAGAGAAGGGATCGCACTCTCATCCTTTGGCTGTTATAAACCTCATATACCTTCAAACGTGAACCCCCCCTCCCTCCCTCTCTACCCCCACCGACCCCCGTTAATGATGGGTGGGGTTGCTCTCTGTTTGCGAAAGGGGAAGGGGAGAAAGAGGCAATAAAAGGGAAAATGGGGGAGGCGGTGAAGAGGTAGGAGTGGGAGGGGGATGAGAGAGGAGAAAGAAGTCGAAGGGAAGGAAGGAAGGAAGATGGGGAAATAAGCAGGGAAGAAGAAAAGGTATAGAAGGAATAAAAGGAGGAATGGGAAGAGGAACAGGAAGAGAAATGATTGGAGACGGAGGAAACGGAGAAAAAAAGAGGAGCAGAAGGAAAAGGAGAAGAAATAACGATGGAAAGAAGGAGAAACAGAAGGATGAGAAGCAAGAGAAGAAGGGGAAGAAGAAGAACAAATAGAAGTAGAGGAAGCAGAAAGCCGACCGATCCAGAGCATAAAGTGCTAAAGTGTGTCCGTGTGATTTCGGATAGATGGAATGTCCGGAGGAAGGAAGGGATGGGAGGAAGGAAAGAACATACATGGGAGGGAGAGGAAGGAGGGAAGAGAGGAGGGAGAGGAAGGAAAGAAGATAGATGGGAGGGAGAGGAAGAAGGAAAGAAGATAGATGGGAGGGAGAGGAAGAAGGAAAGAAGATAGGAAAGGAAGAGGAAGAAGGAAAGAAGATAGATGGGAGGGAGAGGAAGAAGGTAAGAAGATAGATGAGAGGGAGATGAAGAAGGAAAGAAGATAGGAAAGGAAGCGGAAGAAGGAAGGAAGGGATGGGAAGAAGAAAAGTGGGAGGGAGAGGAAGGAAGGAAGATAAGAAAGGAAGAGGAAGAAGGAAGGAAGGGATGGGAAGAAGATGGATGGGAGGGAGAAGAAGGAAGGAAGGAAGGTAGGAGGGAGAGGAAGAAGGAAGGAAGAATGGGAAGGAGAGAAAGTAAGGAAGGAAGATAAATGGGAGGGAGAGAAAGAAAGATAGATGAAAAGGAGAGGAAGGCGGGAAGTGGGGAGAGACGAAAGCGGAGAAAGGAGGAAGGGAAAGAGAAAGAGAGGGAAGGAGAGGTGAATGGTAGTGTAGCGGGAGGGAAAAAGAAATAAAGAAAGAAAGAAAATATATATATATATCATCAAAAAAGAAAGATGATGATAAGAAGAAGTAAAAAAATCGGCAACGAAAGCAAAGAAAAGAGATAAACAAGATTAGAAAAACTTCAAGGAAGGTCACTTCTTTTTTCTGTAGGGCTAATTTGCATGCATTGTTACAACGCAGATGATAATCAAAGGGAACAAGAAGAATACGGATTATAGCAATCATTGTCATTATCTTCATAATTAGTTTAATTATTATTATTATTATTATGGAAATTCGTATTATTATTTATATTGTTATTAATATTATCATTATTAATATTATTTTTATTATCATTATTATTGTAATTATGACTATTACATTAACATCTTTATTATCGTCTTCAGTTTAGTTATTATTGTTATTAGTATTATGGTTATTGTTATTGTTATCATAATTATCATCTTTATTAATATTACTTGCATTAACACCATTTTTTCCAATGCATTATCAGCAAGGTATAAAGAACTGATAATAAAAGAGTAAATGAAGCTGCATATATAAAGCTTTTTAAAACAAGAATCCTGCTTCTAGAGAATTAGCTACATTGTCTCAGTACTTGTAAGTTTTCCTTCCGAGAAATGACTTTTACGTTCTGCGAAATCGTAATCTTGGGAAATCTTTTCTTACATGTAAAAGGAAAATGGCTGTAGTCAAGACCTAAACTTGTCTTTACTTTTTTTCTTTTTCTTTTCGTTTTCGTTTTATTTATTTGCATGTACACGTATCAGGTATACGCACAAGTACACGCACGCATGCACACATACGAACTCGCGCACACGCACGTACGCACAAACACACGCACAAACACACACGCACACGCACACGCACACGCACACGCACACGCACACACACACACGCACACGCACACGCACCCGCACACACACATACATACACACACACACACACACACACACACACACACACACACACACACACACACACACACACACACATTCTATTAAAGGAGAAAGGCCTCACTATAGTTGCCTTTCATAGCACCCATACTATCAGGCCCCGCGCAGCACTCTAGCGGTGAGTTTATAGTACGGGTGTTTTTTTGTTTTTTGGTTGTTTTTTTTTCGTCTCTCTCTCTCCTTTGTTTTTCATTGTACTCATATTATCCACATATTGATTCAGTATGTGAATTATTATTTTTTAAATGTAAGCATTACATTTGTGTTAATACGAATTATATACGATTCGCATACATGTCATTTATACATGTTATTTGCATATCATATACGAAACACAAGGACAAGGAACTTGTGTACAGTCGCATACGAGTCTCTGTGTGTTTATATATATACAATAATAAATTATATATATATATATATATGTGTGTGTGTGTGTGTGTGTGTGTGTGTGTGTGTGTGTGTGTGTGTGTGTTTATGTACACACGTCAGCAAGGAAATCTTGTCCATGTCGAATCGTCCGGTTGGCTCAGGCTCTCGCTCGGACCTCCTTCCCTCCCCATTCTTCTCTGTCGCTTTCTCTTTGTCGCGCTTTTCCCTTTTTGTTTGCTTTTTTCTTTCTTTCTTTCTTTATCTGCCTGTTCGTCTGACTTCATCTTCTCTCTCTCTCTCTCTCTCTCTCTCTCTCTCTCTCTCTCTCTCTCTCTCTCTCCCTCCCTCCCTTCCTTTCTCCTCTCTTCCTCCGGCTTTCCTTAACTTCCCTTCTTCCCGCTCTCCCTCCCTTCCTCCTCCCTTCCCGCCCTCTCTTCCTCCCTTCCACCTTTCCTCCTTACCTCCCTCCCCCATCCCACCCTCTCTCCCTCCCTTCCACCTTTACTCCTTCCCTCCCTCCCTCCCTCCCTCCCTTTCACCCTTCCACCTTTCCTCCTTCCCTCCCTCCTCTATCCCACCCTCTCTCCCTCCCTTCCACCCTTCCACCCTTCCTCCTTTCCTCCCTCCCCCACCCTCTCTCCCTCCCTTCCACCCTTCCAACCTTTCTCCTTCCCTCCCCCCCCCATCCCACCCTCCCTCCCTCCCTTCCACCCTTCCTAACTTCCTCCTCCTCTCCCTCCCCCATCCCATTCCCCTATTTCCTCTACCCGACATAAACATCAGCATTCATACTATACCCAATTAGCGAGATCCCGTGTCAGAAGCACAACGAACCTTTTTATGAAATCGACAGCGATCACTACAACAAACACATTAAAACGAGTAAGTCCAGATTGTTTTTGTGTTTGTTTTTTCCCCGTAAGGATGCATTTATTTAATCACGTGACTACGTCTTGATCTTCTGTCAGGTGTGATTTTTTTTTTCTTTTTTTTGGTTAAGTTAGGGTAGGGTAGGTTAGGTTAAGGTAAGTTTAGGTTTGGTTGAGCTAGGGAAGGTTTAGGCTTGGTTAGACAAAGGTAAATTTTAAAGTTTGTTTAAGTTAGGGCAGGGTTGCATAGGTTAAGGTAGAGTAGATTAAGGTAGGTTAAGTTTGGGTTCATTACGTTTAGCTTAGGTCAGCATAGTCCTAATGACGTCTGATTAATATAGATCAGTTAATAGTATACCCCATATATCAGGGTATATTAGGTAAAGCCATACCCCTTGTATATGAAATAATGCGTTAGTGCGGCGCGTGTAGGCCAGGCGGTTCAGAACCAAGTAAGGGCAAAGGGTTCACAGTAAAGCTGAAATCCCACTATGCCAGCCACGGTCCTTAAGACTGTTTGTTGAACGGCCTGAACAGGTGAGGCCTAAGCTACAGTACGTTTGGTGAGAATCGTAAACCGTTTAGGTGTGTTTAGCTATCATTTGTTACAAAAAAGAGGATAAATAGAGTAAATAAGAAGAAAATGGGGAAGAGGACAAAAGAAACGGGGTTAAATGAGAGATTGGAATGATAACGGAACGAAAGGACGAAACGAAAATTGCCGTAACTGGTTGTTTCCGAATAAACAACCAATTTCGCCAGGGAGATCCGTACCCAGTCCCAGACCCACGCAATAAACCTTTTGTAAGTTATACGACCACTAACAAAGGAAAACAAAATGAAAGCAGCAACCCATCTCGGGACAGATCTAAACGGCAGCGGTAACTGAAGAAAAATGAAAACTGAGGAAACAAGCTGATGACGGAAGCAGGGAGGGGAGTAGCGACGAGCAACGCGGTCCTGGGGGCGGAAGTACAAACACACAGCGAGGGAAGGTAAACGTATAGGCGTTAATAGCCAGTAACAATGTTAGACAGAGGTAGCGATCAACACTTGATAAGAAATGGCTGATGGAATAAGCTACAGAAGAGGCTACGGAGATGGCTACAGACTCGTCTAATTGGTGTTCTGTTCGAGAGAAACGATGATATGACAAATAGCTGATGATGGTGATGCTAATTGGATAAGGACGATTACGGTTAGTGCAAATCCGAGTGGCGAACGAGAGAGAGCGAGATCGGAAATGACTGATTAGCTGAAGATAAAGAAACTGTCTGTCCCTTTGTTTCGCTCATTCCATAAAAAAGTGATAACAAAATGAAAAAGATACGTGGCAAATTAATCTGATTGTGGCGATCGAAAAAACAAACCCGACATTTCCGGCGGAGAGTGAAGGATGAGATCTTCCAGCGTGTCTTGCGGATGGGAAGAACACCTGAACAGCCCTTCCTCCTCATCCCCCTTTCCCCTTTACGCCCAGACGTTCCCCTCCCGCCCGCAAGATTAAGCTCGGCAGACATAGCAACACAGCCGACGCGCCCAACGCATGTCCAGCCAAACAAAAACCAGGAAAAAACACAGACACCGAGAAAAAAGTTCCAGAGTATTGAAATTTATGTAGAACATCGCTTGTAATTGCTGTTTGCACTGGAACAATTTGAGGTTCCTGGCGAGAGTAGGATGCGAGATCTAGCCTGGCCCCCTGCGGATCGATACCAAATGCTAGGGCCGCGGGAGGGAAAGGTCAGAGGTTAAAACTTGGGTGCCGATCACTATTTTAAGGCGAGTAAAGCTGACCTTGAGGTTGCTTGCTAGCTTGTCGCTGGTTAGCTAGCTGGATAGATGCGTCGGGCACTAGAGAAGATCTAGAAAGCTAGCGTTCGTAGTTCAAGTCTAGAACGAGGCAAGAGATAGGCGTCGGTTATACGCCCGTTGGTAGACTCGAAAAGCTAGGGTTAATAGTTCCGTCATTGAGGTTTAGAGAAAACATCGATACCTAAACACTAGCGATAATGCAAAAAATAACTAGGACGAATAACCCTGTACGCGACGGAAATAAAGACTTATATTGGTAGGATAAAGTCAACGTGAAAACAATGCGTTTAATCGCCTTCCCGACCGTAGAAAGCTATGACTCATCGTTGCCGTGGAGGGTCAGCTATAGTGAAGGATGGTGCGAGGTCTTTCACGTTACACAGACTGACGGGGATATTGCGCTTTATCAATATCCTTCCGTCTCGTCTCTCTTTGTTGTGGCGTGCAGCGTTCGCGAGCAGGGCGGCAGAAGGTTCTCGGAGCAGCATTACTAGTTGAACGGGGATGAATTCTAATGGATTTTTTCTTTAAGCTTTCTCTTTCTGTCTGTCTATATGTCTATCTGCCTATTCATACACGGTATATATATATGTGTGTGTGTGTGTGTGTGTGTGTGTGTGTGTGTGTGTGTGTGTGTGTGTGTGTGTGTGTGTGTTTGTGTGTGTGTGTGTGTGTGTGTTTGTGTTTGTGTATGTGTGTCTAATTATCTGTCAGTCTACAAATGTCTGTCAACCTGTCTACTTGTTTTTTCATCTATCTATTCATCTGCCTGTCTGTTTATCTAACTGACTGCCTCTCTCCTTCTTACTAGCTACTTTTATATCCATGTGCATATATATATATATATATATATATATATATATATATATATATATATATATATATATTTATTTATTTATTTATTTATATATTCATTTATACATATATGTCTGCCTGTTAAACTGATTTATCTGTCCATCTAATTCTCTCTCTCTCTCTCTCTCTCTCTCTCTCTCTCTCTCTCTCTCTCTCTCTCTCTCTCTCTCTCTCTCTCTCTCTCTCTCTCTCTCTCTCAATCTCAATCTCACTTTCATTGTCACTTTCATTGTCACTTTCTTACTCTCTGATTCTCAAAGTCTCTGATTCTCACACACTCACTCTTACCCTCACTCTCTCTCGCTCTTTCTCTCCTACCCTTTGGAAGGTTTAGCTTGAAGGCCTCGTTTGCGCAAAGGTGATGTCCCGATGCCTCTAAATAGCACTCTTATCTTTAATCCGGGGTTGTGTTTTGTTCTTATCTGTGCAATATCAACCGAGATTAATGCATGGCGGAGTCTCTTCCCCGGTACCCCTCTTCCCCCACCTCCCAAAACTACCCTCCCCCCCACCCCCCGCCTTCTTCTCTGCTCTCCTTCCGGGCCTGTATGCCCCCCCCCCCCTCTTCCTCCCTCCTCCCTCTTCTACTCCCCCCTCCTTACCCCCTTCAGCACCCTACCCCCTCCTCGTATATACCAGCTCCCTCCTCCCCTACAGCAGACCCCCCCTCCTCCCGCTTCCGAACTTACCCTTCCATTCCCTAGTCCGCACGTACCCCCCCTCCTCCCCCTCTCCCCCCTTCCGAAACCAATCCCCCCTCCCCCCTCTCTGCTAGGCAGGAGAAGGGCGAACGTAAAGGCCATGCAGTCACCACAACCGCCATGCAACGCTGGGAGAGAGAAAGAGAGAAAGGGCGGAGAGGAGAAAATGAAGATAAAGGGGGATGGAGGAGGTTACAAAGAGAGAGAGAGAGGAGGGGGGAGGGGGTAAAGACATAGAGTGAGAGAGGGGAATAATATAAAAACATGTAAATGCAAAATAAAGGAAGATGAAGCCGAATCACCGTCAATATTTCATTCTTCATCCCAAGTATATAATAATCTTTCTTCCCTTCGTCTTCCTTCGCAATAAATGAACAAGGAGGATGTAAGAGGGAGGGGGAGGGGGAGGGGAGAGATAACGTGAAAGGGATATAGGCACAATTACGGTAAGATAATGTGTGTGTGTGTGTGTGTGTGTGTGTGTGTGTGTGTGTGTGTGTGTGTGTGTGTGTGCGTGCGCGTGTGTAGATAGGAGGATAGTGGCGAAGACGAAAGTTCATACCGGGACGAAACTGCTATTGAACACAATCGTGACTTGCCGTCGGACGGAACCGCAGGTGAGGCTCATGTTCAGATGCCGCCGATACCTCTGTGGCCGCGACTACTTTGTCTGTCTCCGTTTCTGTCTCTATCTGTCTCAATTTGTCTCCATCTCTATTTCTGTCTCTGTCTGTCTCCATTTTTATCTCTTCCTCACCCTCTCACCCTCACCCTCCACCTTCCTGTCTCCCTCCCTCCCTCTATTCCTCTCCCTCTCTCTCTCGCTCTTCCTTCCTCTTGCCTCCTTCAGCCCGCAGGTGATGTGTTGCTCTTTAAGGAGACTTTGTTGATCTTAGGAGCTTCGACCACGGAAGGCGACAACTATAGGAAATGGTGTGCGCCGCGAGATTTTTTTTTTCTCCTTATGTTCTGCTTTGTTTATTTGTTGTTTTGTTGTTTTGCTTGTTTGGGGGAAGGTTTTTTACATTTTTCCTTTCTATTTCTATTTTTTTCTTGATTTCTATTCTAATTATTATTTTGTCATTTGCCTAGAATCGTGTTTGCTTTCACCCCTTCCTATTCTTTTTTCTCTATTATTAATTTTCGTCATCCGAGCGCAAACTTGTATAATTTTCGTTCATTCGATGATAAATTTATAAAAAAATAAATCCTTTCAAAAGAATATAGAGTGTATCTCAAATACGCCCCATGGTTCATGCTTAATATGCCTTGAATACGATCTTTTTCATATTTTTCTCCCAACACAATTTTTTTTTTTCGTATTCTGATTAAAATAAAGCCCACGAAGAGGCTCAACTACAACGCTATTTCAAAAGAAGCCAAGGTCAAAGTCATTTTTCCGTGACCTTAGTATCCAACTTAGGTCGACCAGGTCAGTGGTTAAGCAGGAGAAAATGACCCACACTCGAGAGATGAAAAGAGACCCTCTCCGTCAAGTTATAACTCAAGGGAGTTGAATTTGTAGATAATGATACACATGGAGCGATGAGAAACAGGTGCCGTGTTCTGACGTTCACAAAGCTCTGCAGACAGCGTAGCTTTGTGAGGGAAGGTTCGTTTGTTTGTTTGCGATTTATCTGTCCTTGTAGTGTGCCTGTGGTCTTTGGATGGGCATCGTCGTTGTCACCATTGGCATAGTTATATATCGCTTTTGTTACTGCTGCTACTAATGCTACTACTACTACTACTACTACTACTACTACTACTACTACTACTATTACTATTACTCTAATACGAATACTAATATTAATACTTATATAATACTTACTACAACTTTTGCTCTATCTTTATCCTTATTAATTTTGCTATCAGAATCATTTCCATTATCATATTATCATAATCGTCAATATCATCATCATTATTAAACTAAGGTTAATATCTGGAGGCATTACCGTAATCATAATCTTTGTCACCATCATCGTCATCATCATTAATGCCAAGGTTGATATTCAGTGATATTAAACGCCATGTTCTCTCCTTGCATAAATAGAATATATACTGCTCTTTTTTAACCCGGGATCATAACGTTTTCTTTTACAAGAGTAATGAGAGCAACAACTCAACTCAACGCCTTGACTGCATGTACCGCATTGCAACACAGCACAGGTACTCATAAGCTTCGAATTCCATCACGGCGCCAATTAAATGACGTTCTTTTCAAGCGCTAATTAGGGACCCTTGATCGTATACGTTTGCTCCGTCGTCACGAAACTCTTAACGTATTTCTTTACGATCGCAATAACGTTCGTGAGCGTCCTGCATAAGTATAAGGAACGGCGCCTGACCTGTCTTCACGCCGCTGAAACACGAGGCCATGAAATCCTTGCATAAGCCTTAAACACAATTCATAGATGCACTTTACGTTAGAGCCTCCTCCGTTATATTTACGTAGCTCCGGTGCCAAACTGACAAAAAAAAAAAAAAATGGATAATGATTAAAGATGAACAGACAAGAAACATAAAAATTAATTTGAACGTGTAACTGGTTCGGTTCAGTTTCACGATTTGTACCGAATATCCAGTTCGGTTCAGTTTATTGACATTTTCGAGCGCCAAGTATACGAGTATCCATCAGCGTCCCGGATTTAGCACAAGCACGAGCACGTGGAAGTAGCAACGTGAGGCGTGGTGAGAGGCGTCATTATCTTGCAAATTTATGATTAGCTCTCTCTTCTGCAGCCAATCACAAGGTAGAGTACATGGTCACGTGACATCTTCAGTCACTAGCGTAATGACACGGCCGTTGTTAATGTCCCGTCTGAGTTCGATTAATCCTCCTTGGAAACTTTGATGGCCGGAATAACGAGCTGAGATGTCGATAATCGTGTCGATGGAGTTGAGAAACAGGGTTACGGGGAAACGGGAGTAGAAAAAGGAGAGAGAGAGAAAGTTAGAGTGAAAAAAAAGTAGAATGATCGACCTTTTTTCATTCGATATTGGTGTAAAATCTGATTGCAATATCTAACCAAAGAAAATCATTTGTCAAACCAGTAAATTTTTATATCATACAATTTATTCATCCAATTTCAGAATCTCTCAAAGTGTACAAAGTCACATTTTCTACTTTTCCTTTTCTTCTACTGTGGCCTCACTCTGTCTTGCAAATATTACATAAAGTGTGCAATACTGGAGTGGGAGCGCGCAGTAACTCTACGGATATTTTAACCCGTGTTTCACATATGTGGTATGTTTTACAGCCTTTCAGACCACCTAACATGAGATATAAAAAACTATGTGAATATTTCGTTTCATCTGATACATTGGAAGATATACTCGTACTATATCTTAAATTTGCTATGTAAAACTGCCGTAAACAAAGAACAGTGTTATGTAAACACAGTGGCAAAAACATCAACATAATATTTTTTTTGTATGATGTATGATTTATATTTTTATGTTACATTAGTCACAGAATACTGTACTGTATCAAATATATGTAAAACTGTAATTACGATTGCCTACGCCTGAGCAGATAGCCAGTTTGGTAAATAAACTTAACGTTGTGTGGGTTATTCCAACTCAGAAATATCTGATGTCAGAAATTTCTGAAAATAGATTTTAAAATGTATATATGTATATGTATGTATATTCATTTATATGTATATATGTATATGTATGTATATTTATATATATGTATATATGTATGTAATATGTATGTTCATATGTATATATGTATCTGTATATTTATTAATTTGTATGTATAAATATATAATGTGTATATTTATATGTATGTACATTCATTTATATGTATTTATGTATATATATATATATATATATATATATATATATATATATATATTACCACTATCAACACTATCATTATCAAAAATACTATTTTGTGGACATTACTGCTACAATTATATCATCATTATCATGATTATTATCAACATAACTGTCGCTCTTAAAACACCAACGCAAATGCCTCCATATCCATCACACATTTTAAAATAATCTAACAAAAAAATAATATATATATGTATATAATATGTATATTTATAAATACATATTGAATTGGTACTCTTTTCATGACATGAATGTATTAGGATTGTGCTAGTTCATCCAGATTTCATAAACCTCTATCTTGTTCCCATGTATCCTCACCTTTATTTTCAATGATTTGTATTCATAGCACTATCGGAAGATCACCTGCTTTTGCGTGATTAGCATTCTTACTGTTGCAATGATATCAGGTTCTTCATTATGCAAATGCTAGACCTGCTTTAAGGACAAACAAACGCATGCAGAATCATGTTGAAAATGAGATCGACAAATTACACAAAAGAAATGAAATCAAAGGCCCGAGGTTGCTTGAATAGGGAAATGATGCCTTTTTTTGTTTGTTTGTTTGTTTGTTTGTTTTATGTCCTTTTAAAATGTGTGATGAATACAGAGGCATTTGTGTTGGTGTTTTAAGAGCGACAGTTATGTTGATAAGAATCATGATAGTGATGATATAATTGTAGCAATAATGTCCACACAATAGTATTTTTAATAAGGATAATAATGTTGATAGTGGGAAAATTATAATACAGATGATGATAATAATGATTATAATAACAATAATAATGAAAATAATGATGATATTATTAATGATACAACGATAATGGTAATATCAATGAAAATAATAACAATGATGATAATAATTATAATGATAATGAGGATCAAAAGATACTAATGATATCAACAATAACAGCATTCCAAAAGGCCATATTTATACCGAAACAAAACGCAATGCCGAAATACCGTATTATATCCCACAGCGCAATACACAACCTGGCCGTGGGAAGGAGGAGGGGGGTTTAAAGAAAAAAAATATATAGAAAAAAACACATAATGATTATAATTTCAACTAAGAGCCGCCGTTGAAAATAGTTATAGTTTGGCCGACATAATTGAGCAACAGTTACAAGCCAGGGCAATGAGAGAGAGGGCTAAAAAAAAAAATCATATATATTACTAAACGGGAACATATGCTGCTTGTTATGACTGCTACATCTGTGTTCGGTGGACTTTATGGTTATCAGTGGTGTAAAATACGGTTGTAATTCATGGCATTACAGTCAGCATAGCATAATAGGGAGAAGAAGGGGGTGGAGTCTGCGCATGTGGATGTAGGTACACGACGCGCACACGAACGGAAAATCCGTTGATTTACGGTTGTCCTGTTTGTTCTGTTCACAAAAGCCAGTAATACTATCGGCGTCTTTGCCATCAAAGTCGTTTTTATCATTACCGTTATATTTTTTTTTTTCTGCTTTTCTTACTGGGGTTAAGTTTATTATGATTTCTAATGTTGTTTTGTTGTTATCATGATCGTGATTATCATTGTCATATTGATTATCTTTATTTCATTTATTATTAGTTTTGCTGTCATTATCATGATTGTTATTAGTGTCATTTTTGTAATTATTATTGATGTTTTTTTATTGTTATTATTATTATTATTATTATTATTATTATTATTATTTTTATTTTTATTATTATTATTATCATTATTATCATTTTTATTATCATTTTCATTATCATTTTCATTGTCATCAT
>NC_061843.1:9074571-9077071 GCF_019202785.1 Penaeus chinensis | reverse complement strand
CATACACACACAGGCCCTTACCCCCATACACACACACAGGTCCTTACCCCCACACGCGCACACAAAAGCAATTCCAAAGATGAAATCCTTTATTAGCAGAGACAGTGAACCCATCCTTTGCAGTTAATGGAACAACTTCCCTAATCAAAACAAAATTGCAATTGTTTATTAAAAAGGTGGATGAGCATAATCTATAAGGAAATGAAGTTCTCTCTCTCTCCCTCTCTCTCTTTCTCTTCCTCTTTCTCTTTTTGTTTGTGTGTCTGTATCTGTCTCTGTATATATCCCTATCCCTCTTCATCTTAATCTATGTATCCATCTCTCTCTCTCTCTCTCTCTCTCTTTCTTTTTTTATATATTCTCCGATGACTGACCGATAAAACCCGCAACTACACTTTGCCGTATTGAACCTGAGCGAGAACGGTGTAGGGTGTCGAATGTCGTGTGTCGTGTGTCGGGTGTCGAAATCTCATAGACAATGGGACAGTGAAGGCGAAAACGTGTTTGGACTTGTTTATCGGGACCCCTGCTGAGTTGGTTGATTCGCAAATGGATTATATATATGTGTGTGTATGTATATATATATATATATATATATATATATATGTATATATATATATTTATATATATGCGCGCGCGCGTGTGTGTGTATATATGTATACAAATATACATACATATACATTACGCACACACACACACGTACACATGATGTGTATGTGTTCGTGTGTGTGTGTACACAGATATATACTAGAGTAATTTTTCCTCACCTCTATTTTCATCAATGAACCAGATCCTTAAAGAAAAACAACACCAAAATTACCTCATGAATTTCTGAGACTAAAGTAAATAATTTCTCTCTGCAGTTACTCAGGAGAACTTTCCTCGAATTCTCTCTAGTGCAAGTGGATAACCGTGGGATTATGGAGAAGTTTGCAACGATAGCAAGATGAACAGGGCATGATGGGCATAGAGAAAATGGTGAGGGAAGGCTGGAAGCCAAAGCCAGAATCAGTGTTAAAATTGACGTTGAAGGACAAATTAGAAAACGGAAATTCAAATTCGAAGTCAAATCCGAAGACAAAGAGAAAGTCAGTTTTGTTGAAAGGCAAATTAGAAGTGAAAAGCAAAAATCGAAGTAAGATTCAATGTTGAAAGGCAATGTTGAAAGGCAAATCAACCATTGATAGTCAAATTACAGTAAGATTTAAAGGCAAAATCAGTGGTAGAGTTATATTGAGGGAAAGTGAGAAAAGAAAAGCCAAAATCAAATCCTTTTATAAAGCCATTGTAAGAGTAATAAAAATATAACAACCCAGGTTAATGTTATGTAAAAGCGAAGAAGTTTAAATAGATGCAAAAAATAAGATATAAAATAAGTCGAAGAAAGAAACGAGGAAAAAAAAAGGAAAACAGTAACTAAAAAAAAAAAAAAAAAAAAAAAAAAAAGAATATAAGAAAACAAACGAAGATATAAACAAGAAAACAAAAGATAAAAAAAGACCAAAAAAAACAAAAAAACTAACCTAAACAAAAACGAAGAAAAAAAACATATAAACTATAAGCAACGAAAAAAAAAGATATGGAAAACACCCAAAAAGTATAAATATCAAGCAAGCGCCTGAAGTAAAAGCTCACTCTCTCTTACGGGTCCGTGTGACGTTTCTCGAGTGGCAGATGAGTTACTGGTTTGTGGTGTTGGGAAGGCGGCTTCAAGGAGGGAGGGAAGGTGGGAAAGAGGTGGGGGAGGGGGGAAGTAGGGAAAGAGGTGGGGGAGGAGGGAGGGAGGGAGGGAAGGTGGGAAAGAGGTGGGGGAGGAGGGAGGGAGGGAGGGAAGGTGGGAAAAAGGTGGGGGAGGAGGGAAGTAGTGAAAGAGGTGGGGGAGGGGGGAAGGTGGGAAAGAGGTGGGGGAGGGGGGAAGGTGGGAAAGAGGTGGGGGGGGGGAAGTAGGAAGGGAGGGAAGGTGGGAATGAAGTGGGGAGGGGGGAAAGAGGGAGGGAGGGAGGGAAAGAGGTGGGGAAGGAGGGAAGGAAAGAGGTGGGGGAGGGGGGAAAGTGGGAAAGAGGTGGGGGGGAAGTAGGAAGGGAGGGAAGGTGGGAAAGAAGTGGGGAGGGGGGAAAGAGGGAGGGAGGGAGGGAAAGAGGTGGGGGAGGAGGGAGGGAGGGAAGGTAGGAAAGGGGTGGGGAAGGAGGGAAGTAGTGAAAGAGGTGGGGGAGGAGGGAAGTAGGGAGGGAGGGAAAGAGGTGGGGAAGGAGGGAAGGAAAGAGGTGGGGGAGGGGGGAAAGTGGGAAAGAGGTGGGGGGGGGAAGTAGGAAGGGAGGGAAGGTGGGAAAGAAGTGGGGAGGGGGGAAAGAGGGAGGGAGGGAGGGAAAGAGGTGGGGGAGGAGGGAAGGTGAGAAAGAGGTGGGGGGAGGGAGAGAGGAGGAAGGTGAGAAAGAGGGAGGGAGGGAGGTTAAGAAGTGGAGGGTGGGAAAGGGGGATGAGGGAATGAAGGAGTGAGGGG
>NC_061843.1:9054571-9057071 GCF_019202785.1 Penaeus chinensis | reverse complement strand
CTATGGAAATACACATCTGCACTCGCACAAACGCGTCTACCCGGTAAACCATTTTTCTCTCACACGACAGCACCGTAGGACGTCAATAAACGATATACACACTATCCTTTCTCTCTCTCTCTCTCTCTCTCTCTCTCTCTCTCTCTCTCTCTCTCTCTCTCTCTCTCTCTCTCTCTCTCTCTCTCTCTCTCTCTCTCTCTGTCTCTCTTTCTTTCTCTCTCGTTTTCTCTCATTCTCTCTCTGTCTCTCTTTCTTTCTTTCTTTCTTCCCCCTTCCCCTCTCTCTCTCTCTCTCTCTCTCTCTCTCTCTCTCTCTCCTTGATTTTTTTCTCTCTCCTCTTTTTCTTTTTTCTTGTCTTGTCAGCTTTCTTCACCTTTTTTCTCAACTTCTTATAGCACATCCCTTTTTTCTTTGCTTTTTTCTTCACATTTTTATGTCGAATGATAGAGGTGATTTACATTTTTTTCTTTCTTTCGTTTTTAAGGTGGTTTATATGCGATGAATTCTCTCTTTCTGGCTGTTAATCCCCCCCCCCCCCTCTCTCTCTCTCTCTCTCTCTCTCTCTCTCTCTCTCTCTCTCTCTCTCTCTCTCTCTCTCTCTCTCTCTCTCTCTCTCTCTCTCTCTCTCTGGCCTGGCCTTTTGCTTTTTTCCTTCTTTCCTTTAGTTCGGTCTTACTTTATTTGTGTTTTATGTTTTATTTTGTCCTGTTCGATTTTCCATACCTTTATTTTCTTCCTTGCTGCCTTCTTTCTCCCTTCTTTCGTTCGCCTATTGTCGTTGTCTGACTCTCTCTCTCTCTCTCTCTCTCTCTCTCTCTCTCTCTCTCTCTCTCTCTCTCTCTCTCTCTCTGTCTCTCTCTCTCTCTCTCTCTCTCTCTCTCTCTCTCTTTCTCTCTCTCTCTCTCCCTCTCCCTCTCCCTCTCCCTCTCCCTCTCCCTCTCCTTCTCCCTCTCCCTCTCCCTCTCCCTCTCCCTCTCCCTCCCTCCCTCCCTCCTTCCCTCCCTCCCTTTCTCCCCTCTCCCTCTCTATGCCTCTCTCCCTCTCTCCATCTCTCTCCTTCCTTCACGCCTCACTCTCCCTCTCCCTCTCCCTCTCCCTCCCTCTCCCTCCCTCTCCCACCCCCCTCTTCATGGCCACTGACAATCTCACCGAGCCACAAAAATGACCGTGATACAAGGGCTTTTAAAAACTTCTCCAAAACTTTGCGTGTGCGAATCACGCCACATCAGCACCTCTCTGGGCGCTGCTAAATATGCGTGCTGCAATCTTGCAAATTCCGGCGTTTTTCGGGAGTCCATTGGTGGGAGAGATAGCCTATCACTTCTCTTTTTTCTCCTACCTCTTTATTCTTTCCTCTTTACTCTTCCCTCTTCACGTCATTCTGGTATCTCCGTTTCTCATCTCTGTCTCCTATCTCTCCCCATCTCCTTTTCTTCCTTCCTTCCTTTTCCTCTCCTCCTTTACTTCCTCTCTCTTCTTCCTTCATCCCTCCTCATTTCCCTTATTGTCGTTTACCTTCTTTTTCCTCTCTTTCGTCTTTCCTCCCTCCTTATTCCTCGCCCTCCTCCCTACTTTTTTACCTTTTCCCATTCCCCCTTCCTCCTTCAACTTCCTACCACCCATCCCTACTCTTCTCATTCACCCTTCTCTTTCCCCCTCCCTCCTATTCCTTCCTATCAATTCACCGTTGTCTCCTCCCTCCCTTCCCCCATTCCCTCTCCTTCTTCCCCTCTTCCTTTCTTTTTCCCTCCCTTCCCCTCTTCCCCCATTCCCCTCTTCCCCCCATTCCCCTCTTCCCTCCATTCCCCTCTTCCCCCATTCCCCTCTTCCCTCCCTTCCCCTCTCCCCTCCCTTCCCCTCTTCCCCAACCACACCCTCCCCCTCTTCCCTCCTTTCCCCTCGTCCCTCCTTCCCCCTCTTCCCTCCCTACCCCTCTTCCCTCCTTTCCCCTATTCCCTCCCTTCCCCCTCTTCCCTCCCTCCCCCTCCCCCTTTTCGCTTTCACGTGGCAATCGTCTCGAGATCGTGAGTCATAAATATTTCAGGTTTCGAAGCTCAGAGGCGCGGGTGTCTCTCCATTGTCAATGAGGGGGAGCCATACAGTTTGTCTGGGTCCTGTTATTATCATTCTCTCTCTCTCTCTCTCTCTCTCTCTCTCTCTCTCTCTTTCTTCCTCTTTCTTTCTCTGTCTTTCTTTCTCTTTCTTTCTCTGTCTTTCTTTCTTTCTTTCTCTCTCTTTCTTTCTCTATCTCTCTCTTTCTTTCTTTCTCTTTCTTTCTCTCTCTTTCTCTTTCTTTCTCTCTCTCTCTCTCTCTCTCTCTCTCTCTCTCTCTCTCTCTCTCTCTCTCTCTCTCTCTCTCTCTCTCTCTCTCTCTCTCTCTCTCTCTCTCTTTCCTTTTCTTTATTTTTTGCCGTGGGTGTCCTTCAGTTTTGTGTTTTTTTGTTGTTGTTGTTGGGAGGATGTTGTCTATTTCCAATGTATGTCACGAGTTGATTGTTTT
>NC_061843.1:9044571-9052071 GCF_019202785.1 Penaeus chinensis | reverse complement strand
GTGTCAGGCAAGGCGGTGGCGTAGCACTGAGGAGGCGGCACTGCGTTGCGCTATCTTAACTTGCGGTTATCAATTTACGTTATCTTGACAGCCTGATGACCTTGGCCAGCGAAGCACGGTCTCAGCGCCGCATATGAGCAGTCTCCTTGTCAACATAAGTTACATGGTAGGCAGCGTAAAGACAGAAGTGGACAGGTCGTAGACGGGTTGCAGACAGGTCGTCAACAGCTAGAAGACGGGCAGGGCTTTTGAAAATGACGCCGGTGGGAGTTATAGGGAATGCTTCTTATGGTGGAAATAATGATAGGGATAATAGGATGCAAGAAATAATTATGAAAGTTTTTTTTTTTTTATGTGTTCTCTGTCCGGTTGTATTCCTGTGATTATCATTCTCTCTCTCTCTCTCTCTCTCTCTCTCTCTCTCTCTCTCTCTCTCTCTCTCTCTCTCTCTCTCTCTCTCTCTTTCTCTCTCTCTCTCTATCTTCCATCCCTGCGCATGCACATATACACGTGTTTTACCAGGGTTATGTAAACAAAAGGATGCATGTAGTGATTTCATTCCTGCGTGGTGAATCCAAGGCTGTTTGCCTTTGTTATCGACGACTGCAAGGAAGAGAAGGAACGTGAATATTCTCCAACATGGTGTGGAGAGCTCCGCGTGGGTATAGAACCCCGGAACCTCAGCCAAAAGGGAGCTAAACAAACAGAGCACGTGTTGTTCGAATAATGAGGAAGACGAGGGGGAGGAGGGGGGAGGGGGGAGGGGGGGAGGGCGGTTCCTCCAGGGAGGTTGAACTCGCGCGCGGGGGAAAGCTGATGAGGAAATCACTTTAATCCGATATTTACGGAAGGGAAAGGTGAATAGGGATCATCGCGATAAAATGGGAGGGGGGGGGGGAGGTATGAATGAAGATGAATGATTTCACGAAGCAAGATATGGAATTCACGCGTTTCGTTTTGTTCTTCATCGGAATTTCATAATACATATTTTTTAGTGGAGATATATAAAAACAAAACTTCAGTTGCATTTCGTGCTTGAATTACATATCTTTCGGTGAAGTTATTCTCATTCATTACCCTCTTTACAGGAAGAGGTTAGTCATTCAGATTAGGTTCAGCGGGTCAGTTTTGGCAATTAGCTGCACGTAAAGAATAAGTTGAAAGTCATATATAATTTCGAAGACAGAATGCTGAACAAAGTTAAACTAGTTTCAGCATAAATAAGGTACATAAAGTATATGAAAACAGTGAAAATAACAAAATGATAAATGAAGCAATAAGTTATTCTACCATACTGATGAAGCAATTGTTGCGGTACATTCTAAGAGCTTCATTAGCAATGAACAGGCTTAATTGTAACACATTGTAGTAAGTTGCGAGGGTTATCAGCAATACTTTTTGAAATCTTTATACTAAACTGTATCATATATGAGTATATACGTATTTGCTCAAACATCAGTATGTGAGAGAGGGGGGGGGGAGAGAGAGAGAGAGAGAGAGAGAGAGAGAGAGAGAGAGAGAGAGAGAGAGAGAGAGTATAGACTCCATCTTTCAAAGTGAGGTTGTCTGACCTAGAATAACCCAATTTATAAGGTCTCTGTCAGGTTAACCATCGCATAATGTCCAGGTAAAAGAGCAGGTGAAAATAGGTAACCCTTTCTCTATATTTTCTCTCTATTTCACTATATTTGTCTATTTGTTTATCTTCCTGTCTCTGCCAGTCTATCCATCTGTCTATCTTAATATCTGTGTTTTTATCTGTCTGTCTGTCAGTCCATGTAGAATATGTTTATTAATCTATTCATCTTTTTATTTGACTATCAATCTATCTATCGATCCACCTGTCCAGCTGCCTGTTTATATATCATAGCCCCCCCCCCCCTCTCTCTCTCTCTCTTTCCTTCTCTCCTTCTCTCCTTCTCTCCTTCTCCTTCTCTCTACAATTCTCTCTCTCTCTCTCTCTTTCTCTCCCTCTCTCTCTTTCTCTCTCTCTCTCTCTCTCTCTCTCTCTCTCTCTCTCTCTCTCTCTCTCTCTCTCTCTCTCTCTCTCTCTCTCTCTCTCTCGCCCTTTCTCTCTCTCTCGCCCTTTCTCTCTCTCTCTCTCTCTCTCTCTCTCTCTCTCTCTCTCTCTCTCTCTCTCTCTCTCTCTCTCTCTCTCTCTCTCTCTCCAGCTGCCAAATCATCAGCTAACTGAACAGTTTCTTGATATAAAATAATTGCCCATAATGGTTATGAAAAAGCCTGAGATTCGATTTTCTATCTCAAGCATTTTTGTTGTTTTTTCAAAGCTATATCGAAGGATAGGTAAACAGATCGATGAATAGATTAATAGATATATATCATAGATATATTTCTCCTCGTCATGAAAAAACAAAAAGGAAAAAAACCAAACCTCACCAGACGACATAAAGATGCCAAAAAAAAACGATTCGTAAAATGAAAAGAAAAAAAAAAAAAAAAAAAAAAAGAAACGAAATACGAAAAATTAGACAACAAAAAACCTTGTCGGAAATAAAAGAATAAGTAAATAAGAAACAAAAAAGAAAAAGTAGATAAGATAAACCACAAAAACACGTTTATACAAGACCGAAAAAAATTCAAAACAAAAAAACGAAATACGAAAAATTACAAAACAAAAAAACCCGAAATACGAAAAATTACAAAACAAAAAAACGAAATACATAAAAATGACACAACAAAAAACTAGACAGAAACAAACACCCAAAAAAAAACAGACAGAAACAAACACACACAAAAGCAAATCAGACAAAGCCTAAAAACGCTTTAGGAAAGACGCACTTACCAACTCCCACCGCCCATTGCGCTACGCCACCATGTCGGGCGGCCGCGGCGGAAGGAACGCACGATGCTGCTGCTGCTGCTGACCCTCGATCGATAGTGCCCTTTGAGAACTCTTTAAGGGCTGCGTTCGATATTGAACGAGCGATGGTATACCAGGTGCAGGTATGCCGATAGCGGATTTTTTTTTTTTTTTTTTTTTTTTTTTTGTCACTCGATCGCTTGGATGTTTTTTTGTTCTTTTTTTGGGACTGCGTTTCTGTTTCTGGTTAGTTCTTTCACTATACTTGTCTCCTTTTGTCTCTTTCTCTCTTTCTCTTTTCCTTCCTCCCTTCGTCTATCTCCCTTTTTTTTATTATTTCCTTCTTTCTGTCTTTCTGTCTCTATTTAAATATCCATCTACCTATCTAAAATCTGTCTTAATAATCTATCTACACTCTCCCCCCCCCCCTCTCTCTCTCTCTCTCTCTCTCTCTCTCTCTCTCTCTCTCTCTCTCTCTCTCTCTCTCTCTCTCTCTCTCTCTCTCTCTCTCTCTCTCTCTAGATTCTTAACTAAGATTGTGTATATCTCTTTCGCTTTGTTGCTCTCGGGTTTGGCTTTATATTAAAAAGAAATATATCAATATTTATAAAACCAGGCCACCCTCAGCTTAGACAGATTAGTCAACCCACCTTAAACTTACTTAACGTACGTGTAATGTATCCTAAGATAACTTACGCTTGTCTAGTTTATCCTCAGCTGACTAAATAACGAATTATAGTTAAACCTAACTTAACCTAACCTAACCTTAGCTTACCTTACTTTACCATAAGATAAACCTAACTAAATTTGAGCTAACCCAAAGCTAGTCTAATCAAATCAAAACTTAGGCAAACCTAACTTAAAATATTCAAGCTGAAGTCAAAGATTCAGCTCTGGTATTAATTGCGTAGGGGCAAAAAAAATGATGAAAAATATATACTTGTAGTGCCTGGCAAATTTGTACCTGTTCATTCATTATTAGATAGGTTATCGATTGAGCTAAAGGTGGCGCGGTTTTCTCCTCCCCTTCTCTTCTTCCCTCTTTCCTTGTCTGTTTCATTCGTTTTTCTTTTTCTTATCTTTTTTTTTTTTTTTTTTTTTTGTCTTTGCCATTCGCTACATCTTTTTTTTATTATCTCTTTTTTCTATCCGTCTCTCTCTTCTCTCTCTCTCTCTCTCTCTCTCTCTCTCTCTCTCTCTCTCTCTCTCTCTCTCTCTCTCTCTCTCTCTCTCTCTCTCCCTCTCTCCCTCCCTCCCTCTCTCCCTCCCTCCCTCCCACCCCCGTATCTTCCTCTCTCCCTCTCCCCCTCTTTCCCTCTCTCTCCCCACCCCCACCCCCCCCACCCACCCCCGTATCTTCCTCTCCCAACCGACCTTCCCAATTGATGTTTACAGCATCTCGGTCGTTTCGTCTTGACAGAAAATCTTTAGTACCCAATCAGCCCTCGTCTCTCCACACACAATATGAGTCATCACGGCGGCCCCACGTCGCTAGTTGCAAGTTGCAAGCTTCCGTTGTTGCTTCGGATGCAAGACGCAAGCTCCATGTTGCTTTCAATAAATGTTGTGAGCTCCATGTTGCTTTCAGTGCATGTTGCATGTTTTCGTTATGGATTCAGATTCAAGCTACACACTGCTTCCAATGCAAGTTGTAAGCCTCATGTTGTCTTTGATGCAAGTTGTGGAATTCATTTGTGGCACTATTTAGGATGCGATTTCCAAGTTCTGTGTTGCTTCCGATACAAGCTACAGGCCTCGGACATGGTCTCCGTTGCAAGTTGCAAAATTCCATATCACTTCGGGAGCAAGCTGGATAGCCGATCGAGAGGAGTTCGTTTCAGCCTCACAGTCACTCCCGCTCCCTCGCCCCGGTCACAGGATCGGCAGGGAGAGGGTTAACTGCATTTCTCTCTCTCTCCTCTCTCTCTCTCTCTCTCTCTCTCTCTCTCTCTCTCTCTCTCTCTCTCTCTCTCTCTCTCTCTCTCTCTCTCTCTCTCTCGCTCTCTCTCGCTCTCTCTCGCTCTCTCTCGCTCTCTCTCTCTCTCTCTCTCTCTCTCTCTCTCTCTCTCTCTCTCTCTCTCTCTCTCTCCTCCCCTTCTCTCTTTCTCTCTATGCACGTGTGACTGAATGTCTGTATTGCCACTCTCTTCTCTCTCTTTCTCTCTCTATCTCTCTCTCTCTCTCTCTCATTCCTTATCCTTCCCTCCCCTTCTCTTCTTTCTCTCTTTCTCTCTCTCTCTCTCTCTCTCTCTCTCTCTCTCTCTCTCTCTCTCTCTCTCTCTCTCTCTCTCTCTCTCTCTCTCTCTCTCTTTCTCTCTTCCCCCCTCTTCCTTTCCTCTCCTTCCCTTCCTTCACTCTCCCTCTCTCATTCCTTACCCTTCTCTCCACGTCTCTACTTTCGTCTTTCTCTTATTTCTAATCCTTCCCTCCCCTTCTCTTCTCTCCTCTCTCTCTTTCTCCCTCTCCCTTCTTCTTCCTTCCCTCCCCTTCTCTCCTTTCCTCTCTCTCTTTGTCTTTCTCCTCTTCCATCTTCTAACCCTGCATGTCACATCCTAACTCCTTCTTCACTCAAGCTGTGTCTTAGCGTGTCCAAGAACCACAAAAGTCTTGTAGGAAAAGGTTTTTGAGCAACAGGCGTCGCTCCTGCCTCTCTTCTCCCTTCTTTACTTCCTCCTTCTACCCCCTCCTCCTCCTCCTCCTTCTCCTCCTCCTCATCCTTCTTCCCCCTCCTTCTCCTCATCCTCATCCTCCTTCTACTATCCCCTATTCCTCCTACTCCTTATTATTATTATTCTCCTATTCTTTCTTCTTCTTTTCCTATTTCTTCTTCTTCTTCGTCTCCTATTCCTCCTTCTGCTTCATCTGCTATTCCTTCTTCTCCTTCTTCTCTTATTCCTTATTCGTCTTCCTTTTCCCCCATTCCTTCTTCTTCACTTCCTCCTTTTTCTCCATTTCCTTCTCTTCCTCCTCCTCCTCCTCCTAATCCTCCTATTCCTCCTCATTCTCATCCTCTTCTTCCTCTTCGCCCTTTTCTCTTCCTCCTCCTCCTCCGCCTCTTCTTCTCCTTCTTCCTCTCATTTTCATTATCATTCTTCCCTTTCCTCTTCCTCCTCCTCTCCCCTTGTCTCGTCCAGCATCACGGGCCTCGAGGCAGGGTTGTAAATATTATACGAGATCCTCTCCTCTCTCCCTCTCTTCCTCGTCCGCCATCTTGCTTGGCTAAAAGGAGGAGATTTTGGTCGCCGTTTTCTTTATTCCTTTCCTTTTCTTTTCTTCTCCTTCTTCTTTCTTTTCTATATTCTTTACTATTATTATCCTTATCATTCTTCTTATTGCTAATATCACTGTCGTTTCGGTTCTTAAATCTTCTCTTTCTCCATCTGATCGTAAAGCACCCGCTTCTGTCAGTATCGCTTTTCTTCCAAATTCCTCTTCTTTAAGAAAATGGAGGAGGGAAAAGGAGACAGAGCAACGACGAAGGAAGGAGAAGGAGACAAAGCAACGGCGAAGGAATGAGGAGACAAAGCAACGACGAAGGAATGAGAAGGAGACAAAGACAATTTCTGTAACAGGGTCTCGCAGACATCTGAACGACTTGGATCATCAACTCAATCAGAGACGGAATTTCTTGAATTTACTTTAAAAGAAGTAATGATGATAGTATAAACAGATAAATAAAAAGTATAAAAAAGAAGTGGTGATGCTAGTATAAAAATAGATAAATAGTAAGTAAAAGCGAAAGAGATATCTACGATTAGGAGGGACTTTGGTTTACTTAAGTGGTTTTGGTTGGAGTAAATTATTAAGTAGTTAAGTTAAATTAAGTTAAGTAGGTGTTCATTTGTTCCGTTATGGTTATCGCTGTTATCATTTTCGTTGTTATTAGTACTAGCATCGTGATTTTTGTCTCCCTACTTCCTTCCATTCCCTTTTCTTCCCCTTCCTGCTTCGTCTGTTTCTCACTTCTTTCTTCTTTCCATTATCCTTTCGCTCTTGTTCATTTTGTCTTTCTTCTTTCTCTTTTCCTCTCTCTCTCGTTCTATCCCGCTTCCGGGTTTTTCCTTTCCCGTTCCGTTCCTCTCCCTTGTTTCCTTTTATTCTCACATCCTTTCCTCTTTTTTCCTTTCCATTTCTACTTTTTTTTCCCTTCACTTTTCCTCCTCCTGCTCATTCTCTATTTCTGGCTTCTTCCTCTCTTTTCTTCTTACCCTGTCTCGTGTTTCCTGTTTCCATTTCTCATTTTTAGTTTCATTTACCTTCTCTTCCCTCTTTTTCTTCTCTCTTCTCTCTCCACACTTTCTCTGATCCTTCCTCTATCACTCACGCTCCTTTTCCCTAGTTTGCTTCCTCCTCTTTTCTTCTCTTTTTTTCTCTTTTATCATCCCTTTCCCTGTTCTCTTCTTCTTCTTTTCCCTTTCGCTTATCCCTTCCTCCTGTCTCTCTTCCCTTCCTCTTCTTTTTATCCTTTTACTTATCCCATCCTTCCCCTCTCTTCCGCTCTTATCACTTCATCTCTCCTCCCTCTCCCCTTCTTTATCCTTTCTCTTTCTCCTTTTAATATTCCAACCCCGTAAACTATTCACAATTCCTTCTATTCCTTCCTCTTCTCCCCTTACACTTTCCCTCCTTCATCTTCTCTCCTCCTTCTCCTCTTCTTTTCCTCTCATCCCATATTTCTT
>NC_061843.1:9034571-9039571 GCF_019202785.1 Penaeus chinensis | reverse complement strand
TCCTCCTCCTCCTCCTCCTCCTCCTCCTCCTCCTCCTCCTCCTTCTCCTCCTCCTCCTTCCCTCCATCTCCTCCTTCTTCTCCTTTCCTCCACCACCTTCTCCTTTCCTCCACCACCTTCTCCTCCTCCTCCTCCTCCTCTTCCTCCTCCTCCTCCTCGTCCTTCTCCTCCTTTCCTCCACCACCTTCTCCTTTCCTCCACCACCATCTCCTCCTCCTCCTCCTCCTCCTCCTCCTGCTCCTCCTTTCCTCTTCCTCCTGCTCCTCCTTTTCAGCTATCCAGACCTCAAAAAGTGCCTATGGCTTTGAGATTGAATGCGCAAAAAATGGCACGTATTTTGCAAGGGATTGTTATGAACGAATTTTCCCTTGTGGTTGAGAGAGCTAAAGATGGTGGTGTTTTTTCTGTTAGTAATTCCATTTTTATTTTTATTTTGTCTCTCTTCTTATGTGTACATTTCTTTCTTTATCTGTCTTTTTATTTATCCGTTTATATTTTTCTGTTTTCTTATTTTTTTATGCATTTATTCCTTTATTTTATTATTATGTATACCTCTTTCATAGGTAGTTGACCTATCAATGATTTATCCATCTTTTGATTAATACATTAAGCTACGTATCTTTTAACTTTTCTCTTTCCGTTTGTCTGATCTATCTGTCTATTTATTCACCTATGTGTTTGTGTAAAACGTCTCGCGTATACCTTCATTAGTTAAGCATCTCTAAAATTTGTTCCGACGAAGAGCTGTCAATCAGAATTTTCGAAGATAGGAATGTAAGAATTTAGATTTATTGAGCTTTATGAAATGGTGTGTGTGTGTGTGTGTGTTTGTGTGTGTGTGTGTGTGTGTATACCCATGTGCACTTTTCAGAATGTCAATGTGCGGGCGTGTGTTCCAGCGCGTGTGTTTGCGTGGGCTATCGTGCGCCCAATTTCCAATACGCAATCTCGCCAAGAACGACAAACACGTCAACAAAAGAAAAAAAGCAAAAAAAAAAAAGTACAAACGATGCCTGTTACACTGATGCAGAAAAAGGTACTTGAAATCCCAATGAAAATGACACCTGAGGAAGAACTGTCTTGTAATGTTCTTGTGATCTTTGTGTTATGTTTTTTTTTTTTTTTTTTTGGGGGGGGGGGGGTAAGTGGGGGGAGAGATGAGGAGGAGGGAGATATGGGAGAGATATAGGGAGGAGGAAGTTGGAGAGAGGAAAGGGAAGTGGGGTAGGAGCGAGGTAGGGAGGAGAGAGTTAGGGACAAGGGAGATGGGGAGAGGACGATTGGGGAGGAAGAAATTGTTGGGGTGAAAGGAAATTAATTAAGCTCAGGGTTTAATGTTCTTCCGTTGCGCTGGTGACTGGATGATGAATGGGATTTCTGTGTGCTTCTGTTTATCAATCTATCTGTCTGTATCGGTTTGTCTGTCTGTGTCTGTTTGTCTGTCTATCAGTCAGTCAGTCTCTTTCTTTCTTTCTCTCTTTCTCCTTCCTTCATTTACATCTGTGTGGATATGTTTGTGACCGTATATGTATGTGTGTGTGTGTGTGTGTGTGTGTGCGCCCGTGTGTGTGTGTGTGTGTGTGTGTGTGTGTGTGTGTGTGTGTGTGTGTGTGTGTGTGTGTGTGTGTGTGTGTGTGTGTGTGTTGAGAACGAGATTCCGAGGCCTTGTTTACATCCCAGTTGAGCGCGCGTGTCCTTCGAAGCGGAGGAGAACAAACCTGAGAATTTCGTGGAGATTATTCTAGACTGTTTTAGAAGGAATGGAAACGAATATAAAGGATAGGAAAGCTAAACAAAAGAGATAAAATAATGTGGTGTTTTCCTTAGGAGGAGGTTTGCTTGGAATTGGTTTTAGAAGACTTTTTTGCAAAAGTGAGAGAGAGGAGAGTTGGGATAGGGAAAGAACGAGGGGAAGAGAGAGAGAGAGAGAGAGAGAGAGAGAGAGAGAGAGAGAGAGAGAGAGAGAGAGAGAGAGAGAGAGAGAGAGAGAGAGAGAGAAAGAGAGAGAGGGTGAAACAGTCAGACAGATAGTTTTGATATTAGTACATATGATATTCACTCTGTCATTCGAAGAACATCAAATACCTTCATTAATATGAAAATAAATCAATGTTTGTGAATAGTGCTTCAATGTCAATAATGAAGAGATCAAATATTATCAATTTCGTAATTGAAAGTGTCAAATATATCAAAAATATTTAGTCATACTTATCAGCATCCCCAACTGACGCAGGCAATATTGCAATCATTGCCAACTGCCAGTCCCTTGGTCTGTTAATGTTAGTGTTAATGAGAGAAGCGCATTCGAAAGCACGCACGCACGTACACATAGCCAATAAAAAGTCACGCACAAACACGGTGATTTATGTTGGCGCACACGAACATTCGTACAACTTGAAATCGTGTGCGAGTAGAATCGGTCCAACGGGAATAATGAAATACAATGATGATAAAATATACACCTTTTTTGTTTTACCAACGAGCAGAAATATTAGCGCGCAAGACAAACAGGGAATAATTAGATTCAAGGAAAAGATTTGCAAGGATACCAAAGCCATGCAGCCTGGTACAAAAACAAACGAGAGAGAGAGGGGGAGGGATGGAGGGACTAGTAGTGAAAAAGAGGGAAGGAGAGAGAGAGAGAGGGAGGGAGGGAGAGGGGACCGGAAGGAAGAGAGTGAGCCAGAAACAGAGAGACAGAGAGAGAGAGAAAGAAGAACAGACAGACAAACAGAACAGCAGTCTTCAAACCACATTTCCCAAGCGACTCCCAAAGGCAGAATCATCGAGACGTTTCCCGCCCCCCCCCCCCCCCCCACACACACACACCGCCCCCCACCGCCCCGAGCCGTGAAGAGACGAGGAAGGGCGTGGCTAAATATGGACGTTTTTGATCGTCAGCCCTTTTGACTGCAAGGTTGACTGGGAACGTTTCTGACTGACTGTAGTTGTTGATAAAGGACTTTTTTTTTTTTATATAATGTTGGCGTGGTCGATTTCAAACGTTTCTGACTAAGGGGATGGTTGACTGTGATCGTTTCAGATTGTGGGCGTGGTTGATTGTGGACGTTTATGTGGGTGTAAATATCTTCGAACATTTTAGACTGTGAGTGTGGTTAACTGTAGGGCTTAACTGTGGTCTTGGTTAACTATGGGACAAACGTTGACTGTGAGGCGTTATTTTAAATCACAAACGTTTATTTTCTTTGTCTCTTGTTATTATGTTATTATTGTTTACTGTGGCTGTGGGCGTAAACGTTTCTTTTTCTTTTTCTTTTCTTTTTTGCGGCGAACGACTTAAACTCTAGCCTTGGTAAATTATGCTAGGAAGGGCGTAGGGACGACTTCGAGCCGCCTTTGCCCGCGAGCGTTTTTGGCGATGGGCGTGGTCGACGGTGGGAAGGTTGCCGTGGCCCCGCCCTCTGGACCAGCGTGGTGGCAGAGGCGGCGGCGGCGGCGGCGGAGGGGCCCTACAGGTACCGACACAACAACTTTAATGAATAGGGCACTCGCTCCTAGCTCCTAGTTCCTAGCTCCTCCTCCTGCTAGTGTTGCCGCTGCCATTGACGTCTCTCTCTCTCTCTCTCTCTCTCTCTCTCTCTCTCTCTCTCTCTCTCTCTCTCTCTCTCTCTCTCTCTCTCTCTCTCTCTCTCTCTCTCTCTCTCTTTCTCTCTCTCTCTCTCTCTCTCTTTTTATATTTATATCTGTCTATCTGTCTGTCTATAGCTACTTGTTTATCTATCTATCTATCTATCCCGTTATCTTATATTTCCATCTCTCTCCATACCTCTTTCTATCTACCTATCTTCCTCTATCTCCACTTATTTATCTCTCTTCCTCTCTCCCTTGCCATACCCTAGTTTCCCCCCCCCCCCCACGCCCATGCTTAAAGGCGCCCATGCTTTGCCCCCCCCACCACCCCCACCACCCCCACCACCCCCGCCTACACCACCACCAACACCCCCACCCCAACTACCACCACCACCACTTCCACCACCACCACCACCACCACCATTGTCGAGAGTTTCAGCGCAGGACCCATGTGACTTGCATACAGGGACTCGCTTTTCGCCCGGTAAAAGTAGTTATGCATGAAAGGAGGTGTTTTTTTCGCTTCCCCAGTCTTTCTCTTTCTCCATTTTTTCTTCGTGTTTCTAACTGATTATCTGCAGCTATGTACGTGCGGGATATCGGGGTATTTGGATATTTTGTCTGTCGCCGTCTTTGTGTTCTTTGTTTGTGGTTGTATTTTGTTTATCTGTTTGTTTCATCTTGTTCTCTTTGTTTATATATCTCTTTATCTTTCTCTAGCTCTAGCTCCTAATTTATGTCTCTCAGTCTTCCACTCTCTCTCTCTCTCTCTCTCTCCCTTTCTCCCTCTCCCTCTGCCTCGCCCTCCCCCCCCCCCCCTCTCTCTCCCTCTTTCTCCCTCTCCCTCTCTCTCTCTCTCTCTCTCTCTCTCTCTCTCTCTCTCTCTCTCTCTCTCTCTCTCTCTCTCTCTCTCTCTCTCTCTCTCTCTCTCTCTCTCTCTCTCTCTTTCTCTCTCACACATACATACACACACACACACACACACACACACACACACACACACACACACACACACACACACACACACACACACACACACACACACACACACACACACACACACACACAATCCCACGATTTTTCCTCCTCTTTGCGTACGCACGCATAAGCGTTTGATATTTTTTTCTGATTTATTGCCGATGTGCATTAATCCTTTGGCAATGCCAGTAACGCTGCAATTAGGCCTATTACGAATCCAACTTGCCACGTACAAAGCGGTGTTCGTCTAAAACAGAGTCGTTGGATATTTCCGTTTTTTTCACTCATCGGTCAGATATAACAACATAAATAATGTAAACAACAGGATCCGATTATTTATGAATATATACATACACATATGTTGTGTGCATATGTGTATATATATATATATATATATATATATATATATATATATATATATATATATATGT
>NC_061843.1:9007681-9022769 GCF_019202785.1 Penaeus chinensis | reverse complement strand
ATATGTTTTGTCTCTCTCTCTCTCTCTCTCTCTCCTCTCTCCTCTCTCTCTCCTCTCTCTCTCTCTCTCTCTCTCTCCCTCTCTCTCTCTCTCTCTCTCTCTCTCTCTCTCTCTCTCTCTCTCTCTCTCTCCCTCTCTCTCTCTCTCTCTCTCTCTCTCTCGTTCCCTCTCTCTCTCTCTCTCTCTCTCTCTCTCTCTCTCTCTCTCTCTCTCTCTCTCTCTCTCTCTCTCTCTCTCTCTCCCTCCCTCCTTCCCTCCCTCCCTCCCTCCCTCTCTGCCCCCCTCTCTCTTTCTTTACACACTTTACACTTTACACTTGACACACTTTTGTGTGCATGTACGTGTATTTCAAATAGAAAAAAAAAATAGACAGACAGATAGGCAGACAAACAGAGCGAAAGAACCAGAGGCGCAGACAGTACGGTTGAAAACTATTTACCAAGTAATCCAGTTGCATATATCGCAGCGGCGGTTTTATTTTTAGTAATTTCCTCTGCGCTTTCCTTCCAGTACTTTTAGTCTCGCTACCCCCCCCCCCTTTCCCTGGGTGCGCTGGCCTCCTTCAGGATGTGCGCCCCTCCTAAAAGGCACGGGTTCCTAAAAGTGAAGAGGTCTTGCCTTCTCTATGTTTCTCTCTTTCGCTCTTTTTTTTTTTTTTTTCTCTGTCTCTTTCTCTTTTTTTTTTTTTTTTTTCTTTTTTTTTTTTCCTTTCTCTTTCTATAATTTTGTTTTATCTTTTTTCTCTTTTATTCATTTTCTCCTGTTCTCTTTTCTTTTTTTTTTGTCTTTTGTCTTTCCCTCTTCCCCTCTCCTCCCTCTCTCTCTCTCACTGTATCTCTCTCTTTCTCTCTCTCTCTTTCTCTCTCTCTCTCTCTCTCTCTCTCTCTCTCTCTCTCTCTCTCTCTCTCTCTCTCTCTCTCTCTCTCTCTCTCTCTCTCTCTTTCTCTTTCTCTGTCTCTCTCCCTTTCTTAGTCGATGTTTGAGCTGGAGATTATTTACTCTACGGTATTTACTCTAAGACTTTTCTTCCTAACCTTTCCCTTCCCTCACTTCGTCTTCTTCTTCATCTCCTCCTCCACCACCACCACCACCTCCTCATCCTCCTCCTCCTCCTTCTCCTCCATTCCTTCCTTCCTTCCTTCCTTCCTTCTTCCTCTTTCCCTCAAAGACGGAAGATGAGTCCGGAGACATATTTGGCTTTCTGGCTGTATGGTCCTCCTGAATGAGACTCCAGTTAAGTGCTGTCTGGATGGGAGCAAAAAACTGATGCTTTGGAGGGTGGCGGGGAGGTCGTAAACAAAAAAAAAACAAAAAAAGAAAAAAAAAAGAAAAAAATGAAATAAAAAGAATGATAATGATAGAATAAAAGAAGGGGAAATATTGTTTTTCCTTCGCTTTTTGTGTTTCTCTTTATTCATTTTTTGTTTGTTTGTTTTTGTCTGTTTTCTCTTTTTGCTTTCTTTGTTTCGTCTTGTTTCCTTTCTTTTATTTTGTTTTTGTTTGCTTGCTTGCTTTTCTCTTTTGATTTTCTTATTTATTGTTTTTTCTTTCTTGTTTTTTTTCCCTTCATTCTTCTTCTTCTTAAAAGGAAAGAAAGAAAGGGAGAGAGAAAGAAAAAGAGGAAAGAAAGAAAGGGAGAGAGAAAGAAAAAGAGGAAAGAAAAAAAGAAAGAGATAGAAAAAAGAAAGGAAGAGAGAAAGAAAAAGAGGAAAGAAAGAAAGGGAGAGAGAAAGAAGAAGAACAAAGAAAAGAGAAAGAAAAAACAGAAAATGAATCACAAACATTCAAGCTCATTACCACATTCTCCACGAGATCTAATTTAACAATATAATACTTGAAAGATACAAAGCCTTGTCTATGGTTCATTTAAACAAAGAACTGTGTCCTGCCAGACTGTCAGGGAAGACCTTTATTTTTTTGGCAAAGAAAATAAGAAGCAGAAGGTTTTGTTTGTTATTCTGTCGCATCATTTGTTTTGGGAATTAGGTTATTATTTTCAGTACTGTTATTGTTATTGTTGTTACTGTTATCATCCTCATTATTTTTAGCGATATTATTATGTTGTTGTTTTATATTTTTTAATAATCATCATCATCATTATCATTATTATTATTGTTGTTTTAGTATTTGTTGTTGTTATAATCATTGTTATTATTGTCATTATCATTACTACGACTACCTTAATTATCATTATCATTCATATTACTGTTATTCCATCATTACCAACACCACTATCACCCTTACCATTCACCAGATTCAAGCGTTTTGTTCCTCTCCCACGAAATGAAAGAAAGGTAAAGATCATTCCACGGCAAAATGTCTGGTAATACAAGCTTAATTGCATTTTCCCCTTCGGTCTCTCATTCAGGTCACGTGACCGCAATGACGTCAATTATTGGTCTTCGCGCGAACCCGTTACGCTGTTTTGAAGGAATTACAATTCCGGTTCTGGTGGTTATTTTTTATATTTTTTTTATTTGTTTATCTGGTTATTCTATTTTCTTTCTTTCTGTTTATTTTTGTTTTGTCTTTCTCTTTTTCTTTTCTTTTCCTTCTCTCTCTCTCTCTCTCTCTCTCTCTCTCTCTCTCTCTCTCTCTCTCTCTCTCTCTCTCTCTCTCTCTCTCTCTCTCTCTCTCTCTCTCTCTTTCTCTCTCTCTTTCTCTCTCTCTTTCTGTTTCTACTTCTCTCTCTCTCTCTTTCTCTCTCTCTTTCTGTTTCTATTTCTCTCTCTCTCTCTTTCTCTCTCTCTTTCTGTTTCTATTTCTCTCTCTCTCTCTTTCTCTCTCTCTTTCTGTTTCTATTTCTCTCTCTCTCTCTTTCTCTCTCATATGTATTTTCTTGTTTCATTTGTTTGACTTTGATAATGGTTTGAAAAAAAGTGATGTTGAAAAAGCGAAAACGGGTTTGGTAGTTGATGGATATTTTTATATTTTTGACTGATCGGTAAATATATAGGTAGCGAGAGAGAAATAGACACAGAGGGAGAAAGAGAAAGACAGAGGGGGAGGGATAGGGAATGGGAGAGGGAGAAGGAAAGCAAGAGAAAGAGACTGAGAGGGACGAGAGACAGTGACAAATAGACCGAGAAAGTAAGACAGAAAAGGAAAAAAGATGAAGAAAACAAGGAGAGACAGTGAGAGAGCGAAAGAGACCAGACGCAAGAGAGAGAGAGAGAGAGAGAGAGAGAGAGAGAGAGAGAGAGAGAGAGAGAGAGAGAGAGAGAGAGAGAGGAGAGAGAAATATTGACCACTCTCCTCCCGCAAAGCGAACTCAGGCTGCCAAATCCCAATCCAAGGGAAGTAAACAGTAGTGAGTAAATACCTCAATGACTCACTGACTCATTGACTCATGTGAGGACGAGACAGACATGCGCGACGGGGAGACTACCCAGCGTGTAAACACCGTGTCAACAACAGTGTCACGTGTCAAAAGAGAAGAAAGTCTATTGCCTGGTGTCACCTGTGTCACCTTCAACCCTTCCCCCCCTCCCTACCCTCCCTTACCTACCTCCCCCTCCTCCCCAACTCCCTCACTGTTATCTCACCCCTTCGGCCACGCCTATTTCTCTTCGATTGATCCCTAAACTACGCCCCCTAAACCTGATTCAGTTCCCAAGCCACGCCCACGCTTTTTTTTCAGGACCCAAGCCACGCCCACTTTTTTCACGATCCAAGCTACGCCCATTTTTGTTAGGACCCAAGACACGCCCACTTTTTTCATGAACCAAGCCACGCTTATTTCCTAGTTTTCGCTTAAATCCCAAGCCACGCCCCCTAAGCCTGAGTCATTTCCCAAGCCACGCCTCCTCCCCTTAAAACAACCCTAAGGTCACACCCCCTTTCTCTTCGATCACTCTTAGTCCACGCCCATTTCTCCGTTTCTGTCCGTCTATCCTTCTCTCCCTCCCTATTCTCATTCGCAATTTTCTTACCCATTTTCCTTTGTCTCTCTTCCTTCGAACTTACTAAGTATATCAATTTTGATTTGCCCTTTTCTTCATATTTGTTTTCTTCTTTGTTTATTTGTGAGTTATTCAATCATTCGTACATTTACCATTTTATAAATGTTATTTTTATCATATTTATGAGGAAATGTGTCTAATAGTTATTGTGATAATGATAATGATTAATGATAATGATGATAATGATACTGGTAATGATGGCGGTGATGATAATGATAATGATATGATAATAGTAATAAACAACAGTAATGATAGTTAATAATAATTGATAACCATACCATCAATACCAACAACAATAATAACAACAAAAAATAATGATAATTTTTTTTTTTTAATCAAACAAAACAAGACAACAAACAAACAAACACAGATGATTACCTAGCGAAAGAAAAGAGAAAACAAGCGTCTGTGTTTTGAGACGCAGGAAAGCCATTGTGATGAAAAGTCTCTCAAAGGAGGCGCCTAGCTGCTCGATCTCCTTAACTGTAGGAGTTCGAGTGAGAGCCTTGCTGGGGGAGGAGGTGGGAGGAGGGGGGGAGAGGGTAGGAGGAGGTGGGAGAGGGGGGGGAGGGTAGGAGGAGGTGGGAGGAGGGGAGGAGAGGGTAGGAAGAGGTGGGAGGAGGGGAGGAGAGGGTAGGAGGAGGTGGGAGGAGGGGTGGGAGGGTAGGAGGAGGTGGGAGGAGGGGGGAGGAGGTGGGAGGAGGAGGGAGGGGAGAAGGGGTGGGAGGAGGTGGGAGGGGGTGAGAGGGTAGGAGGAGATGGGAGGAGGAGGGAGAGGGTAGGAGGAGGTGGGAGGAGGGGGAGGAGGTGGGAGGAGGAGGGAGGGGAGAAGGGGTGGGAGGAGATGGGAGGAGGAGGGAGAGGGTAGGAGGAGGTGGGAGGGGGGGAGGGAAGGAGGAGCTGGGGGAGAATGGGGGGGGGTGAGGAGGGGTAGACTGGGAGCTATGGAGGGGGGGGTGGGAGAGGGGAGGGAATGAGGGAAAATACGGGTGGGAGAAGAGGGGGTAAAGAGGGGTTAAGGGAGATGAAAGGAGTAGGGGAGGAGGAGCGTGTGAAGAGGGGAGGAAGATGTAGGGGAATAAGGAATAAGGATGATGGAAGGGAGAAGAAAAGGGGTAAAGGAGAGACATGAGGGGTGAGGAGGAGGTCATGAGGGAGGAGGGATAGGGGGATGTTGGGGGAAAGAGTGAGAGAGGGAATGGGTGGGGGGAAGATGTGAAGGACAGGGATGCTGGGACGAAGAGGGGATAAGGCGAAGGATGGAGGGGGTTGCGATTGAAGGAGGTAGGGGTGGAGGGGGGGATGGGGAGAGAGATAGGAGGTAAGGAGTGGGACGAGGGACGAAAGGGGGTTGGGGAGAAAGGAGAGAGAGGAGGGGAGAAGAGGGGAGGAAGGAAGCCAGAAGAAATTTGGTAAGAAGAGAAATCCAGAAGGAGGGGGAGGGGGAGGGGGGGGAGCAAAGGGCAAGATAGAAACCGGAACATCTAGAGGGGAAGGAAGGGTTACAAAGGATGACGAGGAGGGGGAGGTAGGGGTGAGGGAGAAAGGGAGTAGGTGGGGGGAGGGAGGGGAGAGAGGGGACAGGAAAGGAGGATGAGTAGAGTGATGGATACAAAGAATGAGGGTTAGTCAGAGAGGGGAAGACGGGGGTTGGGGGAGAGGGAAAGGAGAGGAGAAGATAGTGGATGGGGAAGACGGAGGATGGGGAGGGAGGAAGGAGGAGGAAGACGGAGGATGGAGGAGAGAGGAAGGAGGGGAAAGGCGGGGGTAGGGGGAGGGAGAAAGGAGGGGGAAGAAGGGGGGATGGGGAAGAGGGAAAGGAGAAGAGAAAACGGGGGATAGGAGAGATAGGAAAGGGGGAAGTAGATGGAGGATGGGGGAGAGAGGCAGGGAGATATAGGGGCAGTTGGAGGTCCGCTATTTTGCTTTCATTCAAATGCTGATGTAACACTTACATCATATTGATCTGGATCTGTGAAAGGTTATGGTGAGAAGCTCCCTTTTTGTTTTTCTTTACTGACGTCACCATCAGCATTATTATCACTATAACCATCATCTTTTATCAATATCATCAGTAGTCTCATCATGCTATATTCATTATCATCATCGCTATAAAAGTCATCATATGACATTTTTCTGTCTATCGATCTATCTATTTTGGTGTCTTTCTCTCTGTACCTGTCAAATATATTAATCTGTATGTGTGTGTTTATTTATCTATTTGTCTTTCTCTCTCTTTCTCTCTCTCTCTCTCTCTCTCTCTCTCTCTCTCTCTCTCTCTCTCTCTCTCTCTCTCTCTCTCTCTCTCTCTCTCTCTCTCTCTCTCTCTCTCTCTCTCTCTCGTTTCATTTCGTTCACCTTTTTTACATTTATGTCTTAATTATCAGCTAATTGTTTTTATTCATATCTCCCCTCTCGATTCTGCATATAGCAAAAAACAAAATTATCTCCATGAATGATGAACAATATTCTATGCGTGTGTGTGTGGGTGTGTGTATGCGTGTGTGTGTGTGTATGTGTGTGTGTGTGTGTGTGTGTGTGTGTGTGTGTGTGTGTAAAAGGGAGAGAGAGAAAGAAGAAAGGATAGCTTGTGAGATAATCAATATGTTCTTCGCTCTGCACAGAAACGTCCGCCTTGTGATGTGCTTGTGTGTGTCTATGTACGTTTGTGTATGTGTATATGCTCTTGCTATAGTCCTTCTCGAACCTACTTCCGCCCTTCCTCGCTCCAATTTTTAAGGCTCATAAATCTACTGGCTTAGTACGCACCTTTCGCCTCAGCGTGTATTTGATGCATATCACTGTCTTGCTCCCCTGCGCTACGTATTCCCTTTGCCTCTTAAATCCCCAATCTACTATCCCCCCCCCCCCCCCCTTTCCTTGGTGTTCCTTCTTCTCCAATCTCTTTATTTCTTTTCCCGTCTTACCTCCTTCTCCCCCTTTCTCCTCTCGTTCCTTCTCACGCTCCTTTTCCCTCTCTCGCTCGTTCCTTCTTCTTCTCCTTCCCCTCCCCCACCGCTTCTTCCTTCTTCCTTACCCTTCCCTTTTATCCGGCCCTCTCCTCCACTCCTCCCTTTATATCACCCAACCCTTATCTAACCCTCTCACCCCCCCCCCCCCCTCCCTCTCACCCCCATCACCTCCCACCCAACCCTTCCCCCTCAACCCCCCTCTCACCCCCTCAACCCCTCAGTCAATCCCCTCCCCCTCACCCACCCCCTTCTTCTGCCCCACCACCCTCCCCCCTCTCCCTTACCTCACCCCTTCCCCTCACCCACCACCCTCCCATCCCCTCACCCACCACCCTCCCCTTCCCCTCACCCACCACCCTCCCTTCCCCTAAACCCTTCACCATCCCCTTCCCCTAACCCCTTCACCCTCCCCCAACCCCCTCCCCTCCCCCCCCCCCTCCCCTCCCCCAAAGGCATAAATAATTGAGAACGACCTATTGGATGCGCCTCCACGGGCCCGATCTCGCCGCCCTTGCTACGTCACACTCTGGTTGTCTTGTGATGCAGGTTCATAAACTCAAATTGTTTTTTTTTTTTTTTTTTTTTTTTACGAAGAGCGAGGGGGGGGGGGGGGTTCTCTGTGCTTCATTTTCTTCGGTCTATATTTATGCTCTCTCTCTTTCTCTTTCTCTTTCTCTCTGTCTCTCTCTCTCTCTCTCTCTCTCTCTCTCTCTCTCTCTCTCTCTCTCTCTCTCTCTCTCTCTCTCTCTCTCTCTCTCTCTCACTCTCTCTCTCTCTCTTTCTCTCTCTCTCTCTATCTATCTATCTCTCTCTATCTTTATTTCTCTCTCTCTCTCTCCCCCCCCCCCTCCCCCCCCCCCCCCCCCCCCCCCCCCTCTCTCTCTCTCTCTCTCTCTCTCTCTCTCTCTCTCTCTCTCTCTCTCTCTCTCTCTCTCTCTCTCTCTCTCTCTCTCTCTCTCTCACTCACTCTCTCACGTTCTTAGAATTCTTGCATCTCTGCCTCTCTCTTGCAGATAAACAGATAGACAGACAGATAGACAAGATAAATAGTTAGACTGACGGACAGACTGACCGACTGACTGACTGAATGAATGACAGGCATAGGCAAGCAGGTAGGTAGATAAATTGATATGTGTGTGAGTAGGTAGACAGATGGACAGGCAATATGAATAGACCGATAAACAGATATATAAACACATAGATAGACGTAAAGTAGACAGATCTGAATATTTACATACAAACGAAAAATACATAAGAATTTGTGTAGTTACGTAAAAATGATGATGATGAAGATAGTGACGATAATGATGATGGAAATGATGATGATAATGATGATGGAAATGATGACGATAATGATGATGATGATAATGATGGTAATGGTAAATAATGATAATGATGATGGTGATAAATAATGATAATGATGATGGGGATAAATAATGATAATGATGATGGTGATGGTGATAATAAAAAGGTAAATTGCAATAACTCTAAAGTGGTGTTGGCGTGCGTGCGCCTAACCACCTCTCCGGCCAAAGCGATGCGCGAGCTCTCTTCACCTCGGCACGTGGTCATTATATCAACCCTCTTCAACTTCAACTAACTCCTTTCCTGTCTCTCCACTCTTTTCTACTCTCTCTCTCTTTCTCTTTATGCTTTTCTCTTTCTCGTTTTCTTTTTTTCCTTCTTTCCTTCTTTTCTCTTTCTTTCTTTCTGTTTCTTTCTTTCTTTCTGTTTTTTTTTTTCTTTTCTTTCACGTTCTTTCTTTCTCGTTCTCTTTCTCTTTCTCTATCTTTCCCCCTTTCTTTCTTTTTTTCATGTTCTCTTTCTCTTTTTCTCTTTTATTATTTTCTCTTTTTCTCTTTTTCATTTTTTTATATTTTTCTCGTCCTCGTTCTCGTTCTCGTTTTTTTTTTTCATTCTTCCTTACCTTCTCATCCCTATTCGTACACTCTCCCACCTCCTCCTCCTCCTCCTTCTCCTCCTCCTCCTCCTCCTCCTCCTTCTCCTCCCTTTCACTCTCTCCTCTTTCTCCTCCTCCCTCTCTCCCCGCTGTCCTCCTCTTCTGTTTTATCCCTTCCTCTCCCTCTTTCTCCTCCTCCCTTTCTCTCCGCCTCTTTTGTATCCCTCTCCTCATCCCCTCTCACGTTACCTCTTCCCCTGCGCCCTCTTCCCATTCTCTTTCTTCCTCCTTTTGCTCTCTCTCTCTCTCATCCCTCTCAACCCTTGCCCTTTCCTTTCTGTGTCTTCTCCCCTCTCTGTCCCCTGCTCCTACCTCTTTCCAAACCCCCCTCTCTCTCTCTCTCTCTCCTTTCCTCTTCTTCCTGCCCCTTCTTTTCTCTCCTCTCACCTCCATTTCCTTATTTCTCCCTCACCCTATTCCTTTCCTCCTAGCCCTTCCATCCCCTCCTCTTCCCCCTCTCCTCTCTCCCTTCTCTCCTTCCTTTCCCCTCTCCCCTTCCTCTCCCCTCCCCCCTTCCTCCTTCCCCGTCCTTTCCCTCCGTCTCCCTCGCTCTTACCTGCTTCCCCTCCTTTGTCTCCTCTTCTCTCTCCTCTTCTTTCAATTCTTTTTTGCCCACTTCATTTACCTTGATCTTTTATCTTTTTTTTTTTATCTTTTTTTTTTTCTTTCCTTCCATTTTTTCTCATTATTTTTATGTACTTCTTTGTTGGGGGAAGGTTGTTCTTTAGTGTTTGTTTGTTTTTGTTATCATCAGCGTTGTTTGTTTAATTATGTGTTCATTTGTTTAGTCTTTTTTGTTTGTTATCATCTTGATCTAACTTTCTTTCTTTCTTTCTTTCTCCTTTTCTTTTCTCCCTCTCTCTCCCCAAAGCACTCGCACTTCACCCCAGTCCCACTCCCTATCACCTTCCCTCCTTCCGTCTCTCCTCCTCATTCCCTCTCGTCCCCTCACCCTCACACCAACCCCCCCCCCCATCCCCGTCCCCACACCTACCCCCAACCCTTCCTCCCTCTCCCACCCTTTTCTCACCCCTCCTCTTCCATCCCATTCTCCCACCCCCTTCCCTACCCCCCACACCCCAACCCTTCCTCCCCTCTCCCACTCCCCGGTTCCACGCCCTCTCCATGTTTTGCTATTCCTCTCTCTTCTAATCTCCTATTCCTCCTCTGACTCATCAGAGAGAAAAATGTCGGTCTGTTCGCGGTCTCTAAGCTTAGCCGGCGCTCTCTATCGTCTTCGACTCTACATCTCTCACGTCTAAGACAGGAATTCTTTATGCATATTCTCTCGAAAGACGTTCAGCTTTAAAATCTTGTTTATGAGGATCTCTCTCTCTCTATCTCTCTCTCTCTTTCTCTCTCTCTCTCTCTCTCTCTCTCTCTCTCTCTCTCTCTCTCTCTCTCTCTCTCTCTCTCTCTCTCTCTCTCTCTCTCTCTCTCTCTCTCTCTCTCTCTCTCTCTCTCTCTCTCTCTCTCTCTCTCTCTCTCTCTCTCTCTCTCTCTCTCTCTCTCTCCTTCCTTCTTTCCTCCCTACCTACCTACCATCCTCTCCCCTCTCTCACTCTCCCTCACTCTCTCACTCTCACTCTCTCCTACTCGCAGCAGCAAGGAGAGTGTGCTCTTTGGCGGCTGGCCCATCAATATCTGTGTTAATGTACACATGTTGCTTGTGAACGGACCTGCTCACAAAAGGGGACAGCGCCTTCTTCTGGTTTCTGTTTTGATACAAAGGAAGGGCTTGTACAAGATCTTGGGAATTGGTTGTACAAGTTTTAGAGAAGGGGTTGTACAAGTTCTTAGGAAGGGGTTGTACAAGATCCTTGGAAGGGGTTGTACAAGATCTTTGGAAGGGGTTGTACAAGTACAAGGTAATGGGTTATGCAAGATCTTTGGAAGGGTTATACAAGTTCTTGGGAGAGAATGGCCAGTGCAGGATAATTAAATGTTTCAGCTCTTAGAATAGGGATACGCACTGGAAAGACGAAATACAGCCTCCTGGTGTTACACCTGTGCATTTGAGTTTTGCAATATTGGGTGAGGGTGGGTCTTTTCATTGCAAAGTTAGGGGAAGGTAGAGAGAGAGAGAGAGAGAGAAAATAGAAAGAGAGAGAGAGAGGAAGAGGGGGAGAAATAATATTACAAAGAACAAGAAATAATGACCAGAGGGGAAGAAATGAAAGAAAGAAAAATACGAATAGGAAAATGTAAGGATAGAAAGAAAGATATTTAGAAATATATATATATATATATATATATATATATATATATATATATATTTATATATATATACACACGTCTGTTTATATAGATAGATAGATAGATAGATAATGTATATATATAATTACATATATATTGTGTGTCAGTATAGAGAGATAGATAAAAAGAGAGGGGGGGGGGCGAGGAGAAACAAAGAGAGGCGGGGGTGGGGGAGGAGGGGGGGATCAGCATGCTGGAGACAACAAAACCTCTAACACTTTGCTTCCTTTCTCGTCCTGCTCTGATCCGTCCCTTATCTCGCTCTCCTTAATTCCCTGCCTTTTAACTGAACTGTCCTATTCCTCCTTTCACCATCACCCCCCACCCCTCTATCTATCTATCTACCTATCTATCTATTTATCTCCTTCCCTCCCTCCCACTCCTCCCCGCCCCCCCCTCTCTCTCTCTCTCTCTCTCTCTCTCTCTCTCTCTCTCTCTCTCTCTCTCTCTCTCTCTCTCTCTCTCTCTCTCTCTCTCTCTCTCTCTCTCTCCCTCCCCCTCCCCCTTCCTTCTTGTTATCGTCTCTTGTCCTCCTTCCCGTCTCCGCAACCACCAGGCGCCCCGGGACCAGTCTCCCCCATTTTGCTTCGAGCCCCAGAGCGGAGAGGACGTGCGCGTGTCAGTGGTCTATTCTCGTTCTCCGATATTCTGTCCCTTCTCGCGCGCCGATTCGTCTTCGTCTCCGCCAAAAATTCGGTTGGTTTCGGATCCGGGGAGTCGCTTAAGTCGTTCGTCCAGTTGGTGGTGGTGGGAGTGAAGCTAGGAAGCTAGAATAGTTTTTTTTTTCTCTCTCTCTCTCTCTCTCTCGCTCTCTCGCTCATCTGGGAGAGGGTTTGTGATAACTTTTTTTACGCTTTTTTTTCTCTCGAAAGAGTTTATTTTTTAGGGAAGGGGACAAGACGAGACACTTGCCCCTTATGACACCGTGGTGAAGGGAAGGAGTGGTACCTTCACGCTGGCACCCAGTTCGTGGCACTCCCCTCTTCCTCCTCTTCGTTTTCACTTTCCTCGTCTTCCTCCTCCTCTTCTTCTTCCACCTCTTCGACCACCTCATCCTCATCCTCATCTTCATCCTCTTCCTCGTCCTCCTCCTCATCCATCTCCTCCTGAGTTTTCTCTCTTCCTCTTGAGAGCCACGTGTGAGGACGAGGAGGAGTAGGAGCAGGAGCAGATGGAGAGGAACACCCATCCCCGTCCTCTCTCCTCCTCTCTCCCCTCCCCCCTCCCCCTCCGCCCTCCTTCCCTGCCCGCCTTCGAGAACGAGTGCTTCATTATATACCCTGAAGATGCAGCTCGTATGTGTTTCTGCGTGGAAGTGTGGGAAAGTGAGGGCATAAAAGTGTGCTTATGGGGAGGGGGCAGAGAGGGCATGGGAGCCCGGCGGGATGAGGGGGGGGGGGGAATGTCCGCCTTCCCTCATCCATGCCCCCCGCCCCCCCTCGAAGTCACCTGGCTGTCATACAGGTGGCGCACGTGAGGCAGTGATCACAGACGGAGGGAAATACAGAAAATCCGGCAGCCATGTGTGTTTACGTGAATAAAACAGTGTTATACTCCGTGCTTTTTACAGAAAGAATACAACAACAATAAGAAGAAAGATCTTTGTATATAGTGAGAGACGTACTTAACTTATGGGGAAAAAAAAAGTGTGTTTACCTTTACCGCAAAGGAGAGAAGAAAGTTTTTTTTATAAAAAAAATGGGAAAAAAAGGTGTTGAATCTCTCTCCCCACTTCCTCCCATCCCTCCCACCTACACCCATCCTCACCTATCCCCTATAAAAAGAATGTTAGGATAAGGCAGAACAAGCCATGTAAACAGTGTTGAGAAAGACTCTATCACAGAGCACGACCCTCCGTGTTTGTGAAGTTCTCTTCCCTCCCTTGTAGTTTTTTCGTCTCTCTTTCTCTTCCATTTTATCCTTTGTGTCTCCCTATGCCTTCCCTTTCACTCGCTCTTGATCGCCATCTTTCTTAATTCACCTTTTGTATCTTCATCCTTTTTTGTTTCATTCTTTGTATTCTCATCTTTATTCATCCTCTTTATTTCTTCCTTTCTTCACCCTCTTTACCTCCACCTTTCTACTCTCTTTGCATCCACCTTTCTTCTCTCTTTACCTCCTCTTTTCTTCTCTCTTTACCTCCTCCTTTCTTCTCCCTCTTTACCTCCACCTTTCTTCTCCCTCTTTACCTCCACCTTTCTTCTCTCTTTGCCTCCACCTTTCTTCTCCCTCTTTACCTCCTCCTTTCTTCTCTCTCTTTACCTTCTCCTTTCTTCTCCCTCTTTACCTCCACCTTTCTTCTCCCTCTTTACCTCCACCTTTCTTCTCTCTTTGCCTCCACCTTTCTTCTCCCTCTTTACCTCCACCTTTCTTCTCTCTTTGCCTCCTCCTTTCTTCTCCCTCTTTACCTCCACCTTTCTTCACCCTTTGTCTAAGTAGAGATCCTTCACATCCTGTATCCTTCTCTTTTTTTCTCACATATTTTTTTCAGAAAGGAATTGCAGCGGAATTTTGTTTCGATTTTTTTTTTTTTTTTTTTGGGTGGGGTGGGGGGTAGGGGGAGGGGCGTATGTTAAAGCCAGACCCGTTTTTTGTGTTTTTTTTATTGTTATTGTGTACGTTCAAGATTATATGTACATACAATATACTTTGGTATACTGGTAAGTGGAATACCTACTCGAAGTATAGTGTGGAGATCGCGTAGTTTCAGACCGTGTGCGCGTCTGTGTGTACGTCTATGTGTACGTAGAATTGTGTGTGTGTATCCGACTGTGCATAGGCATATTAGATTGTGTGCGTCAGACTGTATGTACGTTCGTATGGGTATATGTGTACGTTTTTTTTAACATTCTATAAATAGTATGATGCTGCTATTTATACTTGATTATATACATATATGAATATATATATATATATATATATATATATATATATATATATATATTACATACAGTACCCGAGCCTCATCAAATTCTATTATATATATATATATAAGTACATCATCCCTTATATAGCATTGTTTGGCTCATAAAAGAAATGGAATATACACCCTAGCATTATATTTATGCTGTCAGTAGTACGCCTTGGATCGTAAAAGCCGTAATGTATAGTGTTCTTAACTTTTACTTATCTGCAATAAGTTTTACGTCACAGTAAATGCGTTTTAGACTATACATGACGCGTTTTCATTTTCATATTTTGTCGTTGATCACACGTAACGCGTCTTTGATCACATATAATGCGTCTCGATAGCCTATATTGCGTCTCTGATCACACACGTAATGCATTTCGATCGTCGATAACCCGTTTTCTGTCATACTTCCCGCGTCTGCTATAACACCCGCCGCGTTTTCGATCCGAAACTCACATCACTTATAACGTTATGTACTGACCACCTAGTGAGGAATCCAGAAAGCGTATCTGTGTGTGTGTAAAAGAATAATGACCTTTGCTATTTAGAGCTTTGTGACCTTTTCGTGTTTTCTGAGACTGCGGGCCAGACGGGTGACTGTTCGCGGACGGCAAGGGATCTTTGCTCTTGTTAAGGACTTGGTTCATCCTGTGATTTAAATGCAATCAAGTTTGGAGGATTTTTTTTTTTTTTTATCTTAAAGTATTTTCTTCTTTTGAATGTTTTGTCTTCATAAGTGAAAATATTTTCTAGAGCGGTTAAGAGGAACTTTCTTTATTACTATTATCATTACCATTATCTTTTATCATTACCGGCAACATTGTTATTAGCATTATCATTGCTATTGTTGTTGAAGCTGTTATGATGATGATTATGATAATATTAAAGATGATACTAAAAATTGATAATACTAATAATCACTACTACTACTACTACTAATTATTATTATTATTATTATTATTATTATTATTATTATTATTATTATAATTATTATTATTATTACTCTCATTATCATTATTATCATCAC
>NC_061843.1:8995181-9002681 GCF_019202785.1 Penaeus chinensis | reverse complement strand
TACTCGCAAACAAATATTCATGCGTCGATTTAACAACAGAAAGGTCATATTTATAATGAAAATAACTAACCACACACTACACAGCTTCACGGTAAAATTATCTTACAATATCCTTAAAATCATTCACACAGAATATCTTGCACTGTCCCCTACACCCCATACCATTACCTCCATAGTTCCTGAAAAACAACAAAATTCAACCATAACATAAAGTATTTTCTATAACAACGGGATCTTACGCCATAGTGTACGGAAATAAACCTCTCAGAAGGATTTAAGGAAATTATAAAATTATGGGCGTCGGCGTCATAACTGTGTACATAGTAGGTAAGGATTCTCCGTGCACGTCATCTGTACCTGTCGAGTATAATAGGGCCATGTATTTCGATGATATATTTGCGAAGGGAAAAGGCGAGGGTGGAGAGGGAAAGATGAGAGGGTGTGGGGGCGTGAGGGAGAGGGAGAGGGAGAGAGAGAGAGTGAGAGTGAGAGAGAGAGAGAGAGAGAGAGAGAGAGAGAGAGAGAGAGAGAGAGAGAGAGAGAGAGAGAGAGAGAGAGAGAGAGAGAGAGATAGAGAGAGAGAGAGAGAGAGAGAGAGAGAGAGAGAGAGAGAGAGAGAGAGAGAGAGATGAACAGGGAAAGAGAGGAAGCGACAACCGGTGACAAACGCAGTCAGAGAAAGGGAGAAGAGAGAGAATCAAAGAGACAAACAGACAGACAGACTGAGGCAGAGTGAGCGAACGACAGACAATATGAATCCAGTATGCATAATAATTTGTATAGTGAAGTCGAGATGTTGGAAACTCGAGACCAACTTCGTGTTGGACGAAGGAACGGAGGAATGGAGGGACGAAGGAACAAAGGAGCGGAGGGATGAAGGGACAGAGGGACGAGGGAATGAAGGAACGGGGATAGAGAGATGAAGGAATGAAGGAACGGGGATAGAGAGATGAAGGAATGAAGGAACGGGGATAGAGAGATGAAGGAATGGAGAAGAAACAGAAAGATGAAGAAACAGAGGACGAAGGAACAACAGGGTGAGGGAACAGAGGAACGGAGGAATGGGGCGAAGAAACGAAACGTAGGGGAAAAGGAACGGTATGAACATTGGGGCGAGGGAAGAGTAGAACGAAAGAAAAAACGGAATGAAGGGAACGGAGGTTGAAGGAAAAGGGGAACGAAGGAACGGAGAGATGAAGAAAGGGCGAAGGAACGGAGGAATAGAGGAAGTATGATAGCGTGGGAACGATCGTGAGGCTGTCAAGATGAGATGGAGTTGTCGTTGGATCAATCAGACAAAGCTCCTGTTGCTCGTAATTGCTACAGATCACGTTATTTCCAAATGAAGACTTTACTTCGACGAAGAATTTCTGGTTGCCTTTGACCTATTTTTGTTGATATTTATTCACTATTCGTTGATTTGCCTCCATGTTTATTCGCTTTTTATTTACCTATTCGTTTATTTAGTTATACATTTATTTATTTGTTTGCTTAAAATATATAGGATAAACGACCCTTTAGATCGTTTTTTACCCATAATATTTTCTTTTATTTATACATGTTGCTCTAGGTCGCCTTTTAATGCTATTTGCTTTATTTGCGACAAGTGTTCAGTGTTCCTTTAGTATTACCAGAAACCAATCACGGAGATGAAATCGTGATAAAGAAAGGATAAGAAAACGATAAAGAAAGAGAGAAATGATGAGGAAAAGGGGCTTATATTCTCCTCACCTTTTGTTTTCATTTGCTTTCGTTCCTCTCACAATTTCTCGTCTCTTCCCTTTTCTTCTCTGTAGCTTCTTCTTTTCCTTTTCTTTCATCTCTCTTTTGCCTTCTTTCGTCCTACTCCATCCCCACTCCTACCCTCTTCCTGGGGATGAGCTTTCATTCTCTCAGACGCCCCACCACCCACCCATCCCCCACCTCTCACGCCCACCTTCCTCTCACGCCCACCTTCCTCTCACGCCCACCTTCCTGATACGCCCACCCTCCTCTCACGCCCACCCTCCTCTCACGCCCACCCTCCTCTCACGCCCACCCTCCTCTCACGCCCACCTTCCTGTCACGCCCACCTTCCTGTCACGCCCACCTTCCTCTCACGCCCACCCTCCTCTGAAGCCCAAATCACTTACCCAACCCTAACGCCCTCTGTCTAAAACCCATCACCCACTTCTCACACCCACCCACCAGATATCAACCATTACCCTACCGCCCACTCCTCTCATCCACTCCCCACGCCCACTCCTCATGCTTTCTCCTCACGCCCACTCCTCGTGCTTACTCCTCACGCCCACTCCTCACGCCCACTCCTCATGGCTTCTCCTCACGCCCACTCCTCATGCTTACTCCTCACGCCCACTCCTCATGCTTACTCCTCACTCCCACCCCTCATGCCTTCTCCTCATGCTTACTCCCCATGCCCACTCCCCACGCCCACTCCACACGTCCACTCCCCACGCCCACTCCCCACGCCCACTCCCCACGCCCACTCACCACGCCCACTCCCCACGTCCACTCCCTACGCCCACTCTCCCCGATCTCACATCCCCTTTGGCTTCGCTGCTCCCAAGGGCATCGCCGCTTCCCCGACCGCTATTCTTCCCTCCTCTGCCGGTGTTTGAGCGGAGGTATTCCTGAAGGAGGGAGGTGGGTCGAAGTGGGAGGGAAGTGGTGCGGAGGAGGAGGGAAGTGGAGCGGATGAAGGGAGAAGTGGGAGGGAAGTGGAGCGGAGGAAGGGAGAAGTGGGAGGAAAGTGGAGCGGAGGAGGAGTGAAGTGGGAAAGAAGTCGGGGAAAGTTGAGCGGAGGAAGGGTGAAGTGGAGCGAAGTAGGAGGGAAGCGGAGCGGAGGAGGGAAGTGGGTCGAAGTGGGAGGGAAGTGGAGTGGAGGAGGAGGGAAAAGGGCTGAAGAAAAAGCAAGCGGGCAAAAGAAAAAAGAAACAAGACGAAGGAGAAGAAAAGTAGGTCAAGGTGGAGGGAAGCTGATGAGAAGGGAGGGAGGGAACCGGGGCGAAGAAGGAGGGGAGGGGGTAATGGAGGAGGGAAATGGGGAGAAGAAGAGGGAAACGAAGCAAAGGAGAAGAGAAGCAAGGCGAAGGAGCAGGAAAGCTGGTAAGAGGGAAGGGAGGGAGGCGGCTGGAGGAGGGACGTGCAATGCAAACTCGCTTTTATTCCTGAAACGCAGGTTTTATTTTAATCACCTTATCTTTTTGCAGAAACAGATTTTAGATTATTTTTGAAATCCTTTTTTTTTTTGGCATCGAAACAAAATAATATCTATACATATATTGAACTAAGCGGACAGTCGGACAGGAATTTAGCGGAAATGGAAGCAATGTAAGGGAGTGATGGCCACGACACTTACGGGAAAGATACCCTTGTTTACACTCGGACTTTGATCGTGATATTGACAGTTTTATCATCAATGATCACAAGTGGAACGTGTGCTAGTGGTTACGTGTTGCAGAACAAGTGGAACAAGAAAGAGAGGAGAAAAAGAAAGGAACACAAAGTGAACCAGAAGTCGCGAATTATTCCGCTCTCGTTAAACTATTCGAGACAATAGTTCTCGCTTGACCTTTCGTGAGCGTGTCCGGGGAGCCAGCGGCCCTCTGCCTCCCATTCCGCGGGCGCTGACGAAGGCGGCGGCGTGGTGGCGTGCGAGGGGCTCCGGGGACTATAAACGGGGCGAGAGTGACGGAGGAAGGAAGGAAGCGTGGCCTACTGCCCGCCTGCTTACTCTGCTTGCCTGCCTGCCTGCTTGGCTGTCCCTACTGCGCTGTGCCAAACGCGGCGGCAACGCAAGCGAGAGTCAGCTGTGACTGAAGACACGTCCGCCAGCCAAGCAAGAAGCAAGGAAGGAAATAAAGAGGAAAGTGGCACGTCCTGTGTCACTTGGCCTCACCACACTTACCTTGGTCCTCGTCACACCTCACCACATTTATTCTGCGCCTCACCACATTTATTTTGCCTCACACTGTTAGCTTCTGACTACAAATACACGTTACATGATCACCCTTTATTATCCATGACATTTTAAGACATTTATCTTTTATCAGAAACATTTTTTTTTTTTACTGAATTATTTCACTGATAGTAGACTCCTTCATTTTCTTTCTCCAACACTAAGATATTCCGATACCATGACCGCACTCCTACCCAACCACGCCCACCTATCACCCAGAGAGAGACCACGCCCACAATCGCCCCTTTTAGAGCAGGAGAACACCGCGCCTTCACAGCTGTCATCGTCATCTTAAAGATAGGCTTTGCGTCGTCTATCAGGCCGGACAGCCCACCGAACCCACCCGTCAAAAGACCACCTAGCCGGAAAGCCCACTCACCTAACCCACCCGCCCACGGAACGCCCACTCAGAAGGCTAACCGAAGTCACCCACAGTCACGGGACGCCCAGAGTGACTTAAGCCTCGCCACGCAAGACAGAAATCTCAAACTGCAAATCTCAGCCCATTGTACCCACCCAACCCACCGCACGCCCCGGAACCTCGCACCCGCCCGGCTTCTATATATGCAAGCACTCGGGACGCACCTCCTTGCCCACCGAGCGCCAGCGTCTCCCGAAGGCTCCCACGCCCTCGAACCCCCCGTCGGCCCCGCCCCCCGTCAACCCCGCCCCCCGCTACCCTAGGTCAGCATGTTAAGGGTGCTTCGGAAACTGACGGGGCTGAGGTCCCGGGTGTCCACGGTGGGGGACGACGAGCCGCCGATGCCCAAGTCACCCACGACGGAGAAGGTGGAGACGGTGAGTACCCCAGGGGAGTGAGTGGGTGTGTGTGGGAGGCGGGGTGGATAGGTGATAGGGTATTGAGTGTGTTGGAAGGTGCGGGAAAATCTGTGTGGCTGGCGGGGTGGATAGGTGATAGGGTATTAAGTGTGCGGGAAGGTGCGGGTAAATCTGTGTGGGTGGCGGGGTGGATAGGTGATAGGGTATTAAGTGTGCGGGAAGGTGCGGGTAAATCTGTGTGGCTGGCGGGGTGGATAGGTGATAGGGTATTAAGTGTCCGGGAGGCGCGGGTAAATCTGTGTGTGGGTGGCGGAAAGTGCCATTAATTGTAAGTGGAGGGGAGAACGTGTGATAAGTGTGGGAGGATGAATATGATTGGGAAAAGTAGGGGGCGGTAAATGTAGGGCGAAGGGAATTAAATATGTCGTCTAAATAGATGTGTGGCGAAAAGAGGTAAGTGTGGGGGTGGGGGTGAGGTTAGTGTGTTGGGGAGAGTAAAGGACAGTGAATGCATAGGGGAGTAAGTCTGTATGTCTAGAGGTAGGTATGTGTAGTTGGTCAGTACATGCGTTGGTGTGAGTATATGGGAAGGAAAGTAAGTAAAGGAATAAGTATGCGTCTAGGGAAGAGGGGGAGGGGGGTGTAGTATGTGGGCATGTGTGGAGGGCGTAAGTGTATGTTGCGTGTGGACAAGTAAAGGCATGCTAAAGTGTCTCGTTTTTTATGTCTTTGCTTATGTATATGTACGTAGGTGTCCATGTCGATGTATATATGTGTCCGTGCGTTTCTTCAGCATCTCTGTACCTACTTTGTAAATTGGTCCACCTACTTATCAGTCCCACTAAAAAAAAAATACTCGCACTATACTACTGGCATTTGTGTTTACAGTATGTCGTAAATATAATTATACAATGGTGTTTTCACTTTTTCTTGTACATAATAAACAAAGGATAGGTTAGGTCCGGATACTTAAGACCTCATTAATATTTTATTTTATCACGAAAGTAAGGGATAGGTGGAGGAGAGAAGAGAGGAAGTAGGAAGAGTAAAATAACTGATAAATAAAAGCAGGGAACGCATTGACAAAGAGCTTGAGCATCGTTGACATGGAAACAAGTGTCTACTGATGGGAGTCTATTTCGTGCAAAATTAATGATTAAGTAAATAGATAAATTGATGCATATACAAATAAATGAAAGAATGATTAAATGTCGATCTATAGCGTTATGAGAGACGAAATCTCTATAGCTTTGACCTTTATATAACTGGGTAGACTCAGTATATTTAAGACATCCAGTCATATGATTTTTAAATTATTATTGTACAGACAGGAAAGGGGATACAAAAGGCGAAAAATATATATATATATATATATATATATATATATATATATATATATATATATATATATTTATATATATATATATATATATATATATATATATATATGTATGTATTCATGCCATTACACTGTCTATTCAGGAAATGTATCTTATAACAGAAAACAAAACAAAGGGACTTAAATGTAAGCATCCATACATGAGAAAATATGCCCCTGTTTGTATTGTTGTTATGAAAATGATTATGATTACTTTTGTTATTATTATTGTTATAGTTATTTTATTCTTATTTTTGTTATTATTATTACTATTATTGTTGTTGTTGTTATCGATGGTGTTATTATTATTGTTATTGATATTGTTATTTTTATTGCTTTTATTAATGTTATTGTTATTGTCATTATTATCATTGTTGTTGTTGTCCTAATTGTTATTATTAATATCATTATTTTTGTTGTTATTATTATTATCATTATTATTATTATTATTATTATTATTATTATTATTATTATTATTATTATTATGAAAGCATAATTGTTATTGCTATTACTATTATTATTTTTATTTTCATCATTGATGATATTATGATTGTTGTTGTTGTTATTATTACTGTCATTATTATGATTATTGTCATTATTATCATTATTATTTCATAATTGTTATTCTTATCTTGATTATTATTACTAATATTATAATTAGTATTGTCATTGTTATTATCATTATTATTATTATTATTATTGTTATTGTCATATTACTACTAATGATAATAATAATAGTAATGATTATAATGATAATGATAATGATGATAATAGTAATAATGACGATAATAATGGTAATGAGGATGATAGTGACAATAATAATAATTTATATGTGTATGTTTTATAATAATTATATTTTTTCATTATTATTGTTTTTTGTTATTGTTCATGTTTTTGTTTTTGTTGTTATTATGTTTTTTTTTTATTATTATAGCTGTTCTTGTAATTGATATTATCCTTAAGCTTTTTATTACTGTCATTTTTATTATCATTATTCGTATTGTTGATATTTCTGATATCAGTATTATTGTTACTTTCATTATCATCATCATGCTCGTGACCTTAGTTGTTATTGTGATAGTAATTATGAAGTAAATGTAATGGTAATCATGTTCGTGGCCGTGATAGGAATCGATATAATTATGGTTATATTTGTCATTGTCATTGCTTTTCCCACTGTCACTATCATTGTTATCATAATCATTAATATTATTATTACTATGAATAGTTATTATTATCATCGTCATGAGGATAAGGAAAATTATGACATCAGCAACAAAAATACCAATGACAGCAACACCAACACTATCCCACCATCAATGTTTCCTTCGCTCTCCCAAGAACAAGTTCGGAAACACTGCGCTCCACAGAAACATTGCGA
>NC_061843.1:8965181-8967681 GCF_019202785.1 Penaeus chinensis | reverse complement strand
ACTCTCAACAGCTTCTTAGAGTCCGAAGGGAAGAATTAAGTTAAGCTTATGGCCATTCGGAGAGCCTGAGGGAAAAGACCAGCCCTGGCGTGGGTGTATATATATATGTGTGTGTGTGTATGTTTGTGTGCGGGTTTGGGTGTGTTACTGTTCGTGTGTGTTTGTGTACATGTGTGAAAGAAAATATATATATATATATATATATATATATATATATATACATATATATGTATATATATACATATATATATATATATATATATATATATTATATATATGTATGTGTGTGTGTATGTGTGTGTGTGTGTGTGTCTGTGTGTGTGTGTGTGTGTGTGTGTGTGTGTGTGTGTGTGTGTGTGTGTGTGTGTGTGTGTGTGTGTGTGTGTGTGTGTACGATATATATGTGTGTGTATATATATACATATGTATACAGTTTTTTTTAAGTGCTAATTAAGTAATACACATACACACAAACAAACACACGCACACACCATGCACCAAACAAACACAAACAAAGTTCAAAATACAAACAAGCACAAGCACACACACATACCCTCAGCCTACGTACAATGCATGCAACAGGAAGCATAGCGCATGCACCTTGCGCGTGGGAAGCAGCGTTCGACAAAAAGTAATTTGAGAGAAGACCTAAACTAGATATTTCGTGATTGGCAGAGACCTCACCCTCCCCCCTCCCCCAACACCCTCGCGTGCCCCCTTACGTAAGTCTGTCACGTAGAAGGAAGTTAAGAGAAGGGAAAAGGTAGAGAGAGAGAGAAGCTTTCTTACGTAAGGGAGTTGATTTTATTTTTATGTGTTTATTTTATTCAAAATTTTGGTTGTTCTATTTTCTCTGTTTGTTTTCTATTTTTGTTTCTGTTTTTCTTGCACATTCTTTTTCCTAATAACTGATAATGAGTTGTCATGGTTTGTGTTTTTTCTCGCTCTATCTATCTATCTATCTCCCTCCTTCCCTCTCTCCCTCCCTCTTTCCCTCCCTCCCTCCTTCCCTCTCCCACTCTCCCTCCTCCTCCTCTTTCCTTCTCCCCCTCCATCCCTCCCTTCCCTTCCCTTCCCTCCTTCTCCCCTTCCCTTCCTCTCCCCTTCCCTCCCTCCTCTTCCCTCACCCTCCGTCCCTCCCTTCCCTTCCCTCCTCTCCTTCTCCCCTTCCCTTCCTCTCCCCTTCCCTCCTTCCTCCTCCCTCACCCTCCGTCCCTCCCTTCCTCCCCTTCCCTCCTCTCCCTCACCCTCCCTCCTCTCCCTCACCCTCCCTCCCTCTCTCTCTCCCACCGTCCCTCCCTGCCTCCCCTTTCCCTTCTTTCCCTCACCCTCCCTCCCTCTCTCTCTCTCTCTCCCTCTCCCCCTCCGTCCCTCTCTCTCTCTCTCTCTCTCCCACCGTCCCTCCTTTCCTCCCCTTTCCCTCCTTTCCCTCCCCCTCTCTCCCCATCTCTCTCTCTCTCCCTCTCCCCCCCTCTCTCTCCCTCCCTCCCTCCCTCCCTCACGAACGGTCATGCATTTCTCGTATCTCAGTGACTCCAGTTTCTTTTCCTGGAAATTGATCGCTATTCCGTCCTCATCATCTTCCATTATGCCGCCCACGTCCTTCTCTGTCTGGTTATTACTGGTTCTTGTGTTTTTCTGGTTTGTATTGTTCTTTTTTATTATTATTATTATTATTTTGTTATTCTTATTTTTATTCCTGTCTTGTTGCTCTTGTTATTTTTGTCTTATAAAGATGATGGTGATGATGATGATGATGATAATTATCATTATCATTATCATTGTCATTCGTCATTTCGTTGCTATCATCCTCCTCCTCCTCCTCTTCCTCCTCCTCCTCCTCCTCCTCCTCCTCCTCCTCCTCCTCCTCCTCCTCCTCCTCCTTCTCCTCCTCCTCCTCCTCCTCCTCCTCCTCCTCCTCCTCCTCCTCCTCCTCTCTTGCTCTTATTTTTCTTCTTCTGCTTTATAATTTTCTTTATCTATCCATTTTTTTACATCCCAGTTGCCTAATGATCATTTTCCTCGGAATTTGCAGATTTTTGAGTTCTGTTTTTATGTAATTTCTTTATTAGCAAGCGCAGAAACAAAAGGGAAAATGCACTGTGTTATTTAAGGTGAAAATGGATTTTGCAGTTTGTTGTTCACATACCGGGAAATGGGAGAGAAAGGTGGTGTTCATATTTTCTTTTGTATTATCTTGTGGAATATCAAGGCTTCGGTATAGGAGGGCTTACTTTATTGAGAACCTTGTTGATGATGAATTACGGTTTAATTTGTTTTTATTATTATTATTTTTTTTATTATTATTTATCTTATATATTTTTCTTTCTCTCTATCTTAATTTATTTTTTCTTTCTCTCTTTTTCTCTTTCTTTTTTTCCTTTTTTTTTAGGGGGAGGGGGGGGGTGGGGAAGCTTCCATAAATTCCATTTATTCTTGACGCCACTATTGCATCGTGACTTTCCATCTCAAAATGACAAAACCAATGATAAACAGATTA
>NC_061843.1:8955181-8957681 GCF_019202785.1 Penaeus chinensis | reverse complement strand
AGTTAAATTATTCAGATGCTGAAATATTCATTATGTATAATTTCAAAATGTTTATTCAAAGAATGTGAGTATGTTTACCTACGTGGGAATTTGTGTACAGCATCGTATGTATGATGCATGTGTGGTAAAAAAAAATCATGCATATGCGTGTGTGATTATGTATTTATGTATGTATGTGTGTATGTTTATATAGGTAGAGTGTGTGAGAAGGTGAGTTTGTATGCACGTAAGTAAACATGTAAGTACGTATTTAAGTATGCTTTATGAGCATACGTATGTATGTAAGAGCAGTTATGAAGTCGTTATGAAGAAAGATGACTCATATATATGCATCAGCTTAGAATCTTGCTATTAATGTCTAGTCAAGGTAACGCAGCAGGATATCTCAAAATACTTCACTGTGACGATCCAGTCTTGGAATATATATTGACAACACTTTTGGTAATACTTTTGTTTTAGCTACTGTTGACTGTTGGCAACGCTTTTTAGACAGCTCTATTGACAGTCACTTTGACAACTCTTTTGTCACTGGCCTTTGTTCCACATTTGATCAATAGCCTTGATATAAGTTTTGACAATAGCTTTGGCAACACCTTTAGGCAATCTTTTTGAGAATGAGAATGAAAAGTCTAATGAAGATTCCAGACGTGAATATTTTAATAGTTATCTTTACGTTTTCTTTTCTGTTCTCCATCATCATTATCAATTTTTTTTTCTCCTACTCCTTCTGCTTCTTCTTATCCTTCTGTTCCTTCCTGTCCTTCTGCTTCTGCTTCTTGTTTTCCTCCTCCTACTCTTCCTCCTCTTCCTGCTCCTCCTCCTCCTCCTCCTATTCCTCCTCCTTCTCTTCCTCCTCCTCTTCCTCCCCCTCCTCCTCCTTCTCCTCCTCCTCCTCCTCATCCTCCTCCTCCTCCTCTTCCTCCCCCTCTTCCTCCTCCTCTTCCTCTTCCTCCTCCTCTTCATCCTCCTCCTCCTCCTCCTCCTCCTCCCCCTCCTCCTCCTCATCCCCTTCCTCCTCCTCGTCCTCTTCCTCTTCCTCCTTGTCCTCCTCCTTCTTTCACTCTAGCTATATAATGATGCCTCGTCGTATAGTCCTTATGTGGTATATATCATGTTCATTAATCATGTTATATAAAGCACAAAGGTAACTCTTCAGTATTCATATAACATATATTTTCATTTTACTATTATCCCTTGTATTCATTCTCTCTCTCTCTCTCTCTCTCTCTCTCTCTCTCTCTCTCTCTCTCTCTCTCTCTCTCTCTCTCTCTCTCTCTCTCTCTCTCTCTCTCTCTCTCTCTCTCTCTCTCTTTCTCTATTTCTTTCCCTTCTCTCTCTCTCTGTCTTTCTTCTTTTTTTTCAATTCAACATTCTCCTGAAGGTAGGTTTCACCCATCATACTTTTGATGAAATATATTTTGTATGAATGTCTGTGTATGTTATATTAATTCTTATATCAATTATAGTAATTCTAGGATGCATTATATATATTTATTGAAATATTTCTTGTACCTATTCAATTAATTCTTACAAGTGTATTTAATATCAGTTCATTTAATTCCCTTATTTGCAAGGTTGAATCTTACATCATAATAACTTTTATATTAGTTATTGAATTTCTTCTTTACGGGAGGCTGAAGAGTTTGAATATCTATTTTTCTGCTCTCTCTCTTTCTCTCTCTGTCTGTCTGTCTATATCTCTCCCTTTCTTTCTCTCTTTTTGTCTCTCTCTTCCTCTTTCTCCCTCCTCTCTCTCTCTCTCTCTCTCTCTCTCTCTCTCTCTCTCTCTCTCTCTCTCTCTCTCTCTCTCTCTCTCTCTCTCTCTCTCTCTCTCTCTCTCATTCTTTCTCTCTCTCTCTCTCTCTCTCTCTCTCTCTCTCTCTCTCTCTCTCTCTCTCTCTCTCTCTCTCTCTCTCTCTCTCTCTCTCTCTCTCTCTCTCTCTCTCTTCAGTCACATCCCGTCAGAATCTGAAATAAATGCATTTAAAATGTAGTTTTCAGTATCAACAATAATAATAATTATTTCCTCTATCTTTCCTCATTACTTCTCTCCCTCCAATATTTCCCTCCCTTTTTCACTGTATACTTATATATGTTTTATCCCAAACTTTTTGATACCCTAATCAATATCTTGTCCTGTTTTCCAGGTAAGTGCATGGAAAGACGTGTCGTTGTCATGGTAACAGAGACGCGAGTAAGTCTAGCCTGCGACCCAAGCACACAGGCAGCATTGCCAGGTATGTATTTTGGAAATTAAAATACGTCACGTTTTTTTATGGAAATGTTTATGTGTTTCTATCTGTTATCGTGTGATAGGAAGCGTAGATCAGAGAGAAAAAAATGGAGGGAAGGAAGAAAGGATTAGATAAGAAGCAAAAAGAAGAAAGTGGGGAAAGAAAATGTTTGTTTTCTGTGTCTGAGGCTGGGGATGTTTTTTTTTTTTTTTTTTTTTTTTTAATGTGTGATAGAAGTGTAAATAATAATAAACAAAAACGAGTCA
>NC_061843.1:8932681-8935181 GCF_019202785.1 Penaeus chinensis | reverse complement strand
ACGTATTTGTACATAATTCGACACAGAGGAAGATGGTAAGATGTGTGAATTCATGAGTAACATAAACCATGCCTAATGGCTATACAATTTGATACATTACAAGATAATACAAGCATTTTCTTGTCGTTGGTGTTAAATATATAGCTCATATAAATAAAAATGACCGGATTAGCATAATATCGATGTGAGATATATTTCATCTTCGTCCATTTGCATACAAACCATAATCTTAAATCATCTATATTTCCTAGTCCGATATTATTTATAGTTTCATGAAAAAAAATGTAACAGAACACTCTTTTCGAAGTTTCCTTTTATGTCAAACGTTGTTAATCTGTGTTTGTTCCGTGTCACTGTTGTCCTCTCGTCCATGTTGAATTTTATGTATATATACGTATGTGTCTATTTATACGGATATTTGTCTATCTGTCTATCTATTTATCTAGGTATCTGTCTGTATGTCCGTCTATTTACCTGTCGAGAGAGGGAGGGAGGGAGAGAGAGAGAGAGAGAGAGAGAGAGAGAGAGAGAGAGAGAGAGAGAGAGAGAGAGAGAGAGAGAGAGAGAGAGAGAGAGAGAGAAAGGGACAGGGAGGGAGAGAGAGAGAGAGTTTTTTATGCAAAACCTATTTAGATTCTAACTTTTAGAATATTTTCTCCTAGCACTAGATACTGTTGCTCCCACGCCCCTCTCGCTGTGGAAAATACCAGCTAGCATACTTGACGAAATTACGTGTCACTATGGTAAAGGGTAAATTAATTCTAGTGTAAAATAAGTAAATTTATTTTTTTTAAGGCGGCCTCCTGGTGCTTTATAGGAAATACGTAGACATTCCGGCGTGAGCACACATGGATACACAGACACGTACACACACATACACGTCCATGCAGAGAGAGAGAGAGAGAGAGAGAGAGAGAGAGAGAGAGAGAGAGAGAGAGAGAGAGAGAGAGAGAGAGAGAGAGAGAGAGAGAGAGAGAGAGAAAGCGCCGTGTGCATGACCCCCCCCCCCCCCACACACACACACACACACACAAACACACACACGCACACCAAACATTGTAAACTCATAATCACATAAACATCACACTCCACACACACATGCTCACCAACACGCCAGCATACCGTAATCACATAGACAACTACATGCCACATTACAAACATATACCTATCTATGCACCTCACTATAGACATCATCATCATCAACATCCTAAACTGAAAATACACAATTCCTACAAGTCAAAACTACAAGCGCATAATTACCTAAACGCACATATAAGCATATATTCATACATCACATTCGAAGCCCATACTCACCAAAACGCACATGTAAACACTTACTCACGTCCCACTGCAAATACATACTCACCTACTCACCACACTACGAACCCCCGAGTCAGCAATGACCCGCACGAGTCAGTAATGAGTCGTGGGTTACAACATACTCACACGACTGGAAAAAAAACCCTAATGTATTTCCTTTGTTTGAGGTCTTTCGGAAAATGGTTCGCAAACAAATTCCTCCTCCAGTGCTTGCACGAATTCTGAAAGACTTGATGAAAATAAACCAAAGTTTAAACAGCACGACATAAAGGCTGTTGTTGATATAGTCCGCCTGAAAAAAAAAAAAAAAAAAAAAAAAAAAAACATTTATTTATGTACGAAAGATCTATGTGCTTCCCCCCATCTCGTATCTCCCTCCCACATACACACACCCGAGCCCCTCTCTCTATACATGCAAAGATATGATTGGAATAAGTATATATGTATTTGCTTGCCTGTATATGGGTAGCCGTGCGTAGCTAACGCACATAGCAGGTTCCAGATGTACATGTTAAGGTCATATGGTGGAAGCTAATCCATAAACATGCTGTATGTGATTATATGGATAATTTTCCTTCACTCTCACCTATTCCTTATCTCTTTCTTCTTTATACTCCTCTCACTTATCTTTATCATCGTTCTCTGCCTTTCCCTAATTCTCTACTTCTTTCTTCTCTGTGTTTTTTCTTCTTTTTTCTTGTCGTCTTCTTCTATCCTCTCGTATCCTATCCTTCTTCCTCCTCTACGCCTCTTCTTATTCTTATCACTCTCCCTCTTCTCTCTCTTCCTCATCCGCTTCCTCGTCATCAGCATTGTCTTCTTTTTTTGTCTTCTTTTTTCTCCCATTCTTTTCCCTCCTCTTCTTATTCAAATAATTATTCTTGTGCATTATCTATGGACGAATGTAGGAAATGGAGATATTATGATGAAAAGAGAATGATATGAATAAGATTACTATGATAATGAAATACATTTATGATAAATATATTCTGTAAGTATGATTAGGAAAACCAATTATTCATATAAAGATGATAATGATGATGATGGTAATGAGAATGATGGCAGTAAACCCCACAAGTACAATATGGCAGAAGAAAACACTGCCGATGAAATGAATGTGTGGGTGCACTAAAATACACACACATACAGTACGAGCGTTTGTAAGATCCCTTTTGAGAGA
>NC_061843.1:8905181-8910181 GCF_019202785.1 Penaeus chinensis | reverse complement strand
TCATTCTCATTCTCTCTCTCTCTCTCTCTCTCTCTCTCTCTCCTCTCTCTCTCTCTCTCTCTCTCTCTCTCTCTCTCTCACTCTCTCTCACTCTCACTCTCACTTACATTCTCATTCTTTCTCTCTCTAGACGGATGGAAGGACAGCTAGACAGACAGACAGACAGCTGGACAAATAGATATCATATTTATTCAGCTGAATCGCTGATATATGCTCACTGCAGTGCTGTCGACAACTTGGATTAGTGAATAGAGGAATGAATGAGGCGCATAAGTAGATAGACAAATCGACAGTCGAATAAATTGTCAATTAAGTGAATTAATAAATTGTCTGATTTTACAAAAAAAGAGGTAGTAAATAAAAAGACAGATTAATAAACGCGTAGATAGATAATATCAATAACAATATCACAGACATTCGGCGGTATCGTTGGCAGTTATGAACTGATTTACTAGATAAATAGATAGACAGAATATATATATACAGATAGATATATGATACATGATAGATGATTAAATAACTAAGTGAAAAGGTAAAATGTGTGAACGAATGATGAAAAAATAAATAGTTAAATAGATAAACAGATATATTTATAGATAGGGGCACCAAATACATTTCGACAAACGACTAAATCGCACGCATGCGCCGATGAAATAGAATTCAACACACTAATGAAAGTAAATCAGCACAGCACAATAATGCAATAAATAAGAATATATATCATACAAAATCAACGAACGCGAAACAATCACCTGCTTGCACTGAAAGAAATAATAATGATAACAACAACCGCACAATCCACACGCGCATCCTGACTGTTTTTTTTTTTTATCAACCTGGAAATACGTTTTGTTTTTTTAAGCTCCCATTCCGGTAGCTAATGGACGCTCCCTCACCTTCCCAGCCGCTGAATTAATGTGTAGATGTCGGGCACAAAGCGTAAATGGAGAAGCTGCTGCTATGACTAGAGTTATGGCGTGTTGTGTATCAAAGATAGGTTGGAGTGTGGAGGGGAGGGAGGAGGATGTGGGGGGGGGGGTGAATGCTGGAGGGTGGGGGGAGGGGGTGAAAGCTGGAGGGTGGGGGATGTGAGGGGTTCGTGTACGTGGGGGGATGTGTTTTTTGTGTCTTTTTGTTCTCTTCTATCAGTACAGTGGAGGCGGCCTCGTCTAGCATACTTTCTGACCCGCGTTCAATTCCCACACCGCCAGTGGATGGTAACCCCGGCCATTACTTGCATAGACGGGATAATTTAGAGGCAAAATGAAACAAAATAGAATAAAACTAAATAATATTTATTATTATTGTTATTATTATTATCATCATAATTAGTATTATCCTCTATTTCCTCCTCCTCTTTCTCCTCTACTTGCTCCTTTACCTCACCCTCCTCTTCTTTCCCCCCCTTTTTCTCTTCTTTCTCCTCCACCTCCTCCTCCTCTTTCTACTTCTCCACCTTCTCCTTACCCCCACCATTAGATTCATACTCACCCTTATCCTCACTCTCGTCCTTACCTTCTTCTTCACCCTTATCCTCCATACCCTCTCTCTCCTCACCCTCTCCATCACCGTTATCCTCACCCTCATCCTCAGTATCGCCCTCACACTTATCCTCATCTTCCTCCTCACCTTTAATCTTATCCTCCTTACTCTCTCCCTCCCCCTCCTCCTCCCTCCCTCCACCTCATAACACAGGCCAGCCCTCACAGAACCCCATTAGAAATTCAGGAACGTCCGTGACCTAAAATATTTTTTCCCCCAATGCAGCGTTGAAGTGAGAGCAAAATGAAAGAGTCAATTCATAATATTACACAGCCCACAGAGTCCCATGTGGTCGCCACAGCTTCCGGCAGTAAATATGTTTCTGAGTTTTAAGTTTTGTCTACGTGCTTATCCCCATGAGTGTGTGTGTGTGGGGGGGGGGGGGGGTGCGTACGTGGTGTTGATGGTAGAGGGGGAAGGGGGTATCTGGTTGTGGGAGGGGATGGTAGTTGGGTGAATGGTGGTATTGGGTGTTTAGAAGTGTGTGTGTTTGTCTGTGTGGGGAGAGAGAGAGGGAGAGAGGGAGAGAGAGAGAGAGAGATAGAGAGAGAGATAGAGAGAGAGAGAGAGAGAGAGAGAGAGAGAGAGAGAGAGAGGGGGGGGGGGGAGGGGGGGAGAAAGTGAGAGAGAGAAAGTTTGTTTATGTGTATGTTCATAATTATATAATTACGCTGCATATGAACAACAAACATGGTACGACGCAAGAAACAGCTTATATAATACAAACATTCTTACTGAACCATGTATTGCGAGTCCTACCGTCCCCAGTTCAGGTCATTCGAAGTGCCAGATCAGGTGACGGTGACATCACAAGGGTAAAGGTCAAGGTCAGATTAGACAGACTGAAGTTAGGGAATTTATCATTGAGGTTGAATGATCTTTGTTCAAATAATTTAGGATTAATGGGAGGGAGAATAATTTTAAGTAAGGAGGGTAAGGAGTGAAAGAGGTGGGGGGGGGGGGGGGTGAAGGGAAGGAGAGAAATAGAGACAAGGGAGTTTGTGTGTTTACTTGTGGGAGAATCAATCTGTGTTTAAGGAACAGGGTGAATGAGGGGTAAATGGGGAGAAATGAAGGAATTTGTGCGTTGGCATGAGGGAGAGGTAATTAATATGCCTAGGGAATTGGGTAAAAGTAGGGTGATGGGGAAAATGGAGCCTGGGGAGTTTACGTGGCTAAGGAATGAGGTGAAATTGGGGTTATGGGGAGACAGGGAGCATGGGGGGAGCTTCTTGTCCGCTTGTGGGGGAGGGAAGTCCCGGGCGAGTGAGGATTTTTGACCAATGAATGAATAGATAATTGAAAGAAAAAAGAGAAACGAAGAAATTTAGAAAGAAACAAAATCCTAATAGAAGAAATAAAGAAAGAAGTCCCCCCCCAAAAAAAGAAAAAAATAATGAAAAATTAAATAAAAACAGAACGAAAAGGACGGAAGAATGAAAATGCCATAACCATATGACGAAAACGACAAGGATCTTAAATTTTTTTGCTACGTCACGGTTTTACCCCCCCCCCCCCCCACACACACAAAAGCGTAGGCCTGGACACATGGCCAATTGGGTGGAGAGCCGAACCATTAGGCAACCGAGGCCGACCCATCCGAGACCCAACAGCTCCTTGAAGACGTGGCCAGACCCTTCAGCTGGTCCCGGAGGTCTTGTAAAATTACCACTTGAGGTCTGGCTGCGGCGTTTAACTGACCATTACAGGATATTACAGCCCACTTCCCTCTTCCTCTCCCTCTCCCATGCCCCTCTTCCGTCACCTCCTCTCCCTCTCCCTCTCCCGTGTCGCTCTTCCGTCATCTCCCCTTCCTCTCCCCCCCTTTTCTGCTTCTCCCTCTCTGACTCTCTCACTATTGCTCTCTCTCTCTATTTCTCTCTCTCTCTCTCTCTCTCTCTCTCTCTCTCTCTCTCTCTGTCGTTCTCTTTTTCTTTCTCTTTCCCCCTACCCCCACCTCTCTCTCTCTCTCTCTCTCTCTCTCTCTCTCTCTCTCTCTCTCTCTCTCCCCCTCTCTCTCTCTCTCTCTCTCTCTCTCTCTCTCTCTCTCTCTCTCTCTCTCTCTCTCTCTCTCTCTCTCTCTCTCTCTCTCTTGTTCTCTTTCTCTTTCTCTTTCTCTTTCCCTCTACCCCCCTCTCTCTCTCTCTCTCTCTCTCTCTCTCTCTCTCTCTCTCTCTCTCTCTCTCTCTCTCTCTCTCTCGCTCTCTCTCTCTCTCTCTCTCTCTCTCTCTCTCTCTCTCTCTCTCTCTCTCTCTCTCTCTCTCTCTCTCTCTCTCTCTCTATCTATCTCTCTCTCTATCTCTCTCTCTCTCTCTCTCTGTCTCTCTCTCTCTCTGTCTCTCTCTCTCTCTCTCTCTGTCTGATTTGTCCTTCCGTTTTCCCAGTCCTATTGATTCCTTACCATTTTCTCCTTTTTTCCTATTCCCTCTCCATTTGATAGATATTACAACCCACATATCTCTCCTTTACCCTCTCTGTCTTTCTCTTTTTATTCCTTTCTCTCGTTTTACCCGGTCTCATCATCTTTTCTTCCTCTTCCACTTTTTCCAATTCTCTTCGTTTCTCTTTTCTCTCGCTCTCTCTCCTCGCTTTCCAACTTCCCTTCTGTTTTCCTTCCTACTTTCTTTTTTTCATTCTTTCCCCTTTCCCCTTTTCCTCTCCTTCTCTCTTTCCCTTCCACGTTTGCTTCTCATGTCCCTTCACTTTCTCTCCCTTTCTCCCTTTTCCCTCTCCTTTCTCTTCTCGTTTCTTTCCTTTGCTTTATTTCCCTCGTTCTCACGCCTCTTCTTCTAAGAGAGAAAGTGGGAAAGGGGAAAGGGAAGGGAGAAAGAGGGAGACAGGAGGGAGGAATAAAGGGCAAGGAGGAGGGAGGAAGAAAGAAGGAGAAAGAGAGGAGAAAAACCGGTGAAAGGAGAGGGAATAAGAGAGGAAGGGGAAGAGGGGATATAGGGGATGGAAGGGAGAAGAAAGAAAGAAGATATATAGAAGGTTGAGAATGAGGAATCGAGGAGGAAGGAGATAAGTGATAAAGAAGAAAGGAGGAGGAGGAGGAGGGAGGCGTTTCCGCTTCTCCTCTTCTCCTCTTTCAACACCTCTTCATCTTTCTTCTCCGTCTGCCCTCTTCCATTTCATCATCTTTTTTCCTTCATCTTCTCTTTCTTCCTCCTCCAATCACCTCGTTTTTTATTTTTCCCACCTCTTTTTTCCAGTCAATTTGCCAACCGGCCTCGTATTCTCAATTTACTCTCATCGTCTCTCCAATTCCTTTTCTTCTGAGACTTCGTTAATTTTCTTTCTTTTCTTCTTTTCTCTATTATGTTTTTTTTTTTTTTTTTTTTTTTTTTTTTTTTTTTTTTTGACACATAACTATCTCTCTCTTTCTCTCTATTTTTTGTCTCTTTTTTGTCCCTTTTTTCTGTCCTCTCTCTCGCTCTCTCTCTCTCTCGCTCTCTCTCTCT
>NC_061843.1:8897681-8900181 GCF_019202785.1 Penaeus chinensis | reverse complement strand
AATCCATCTCCTCTACACAAAGAAAATCAAAATAAACACTGAAAGAAAATAGAGGAAAACGTGACTCACTGAATATTTTTGTCTATTTCCTTAACAGTGAGAGGAAACAAAGGCACACGAACAAGGTCATTGTCTTCAAACCATTACAAAAAAAAAAAAGAGTTTACAAATAGTCTTTTAGAGAAACTAAAAGTACGCACGTAGTTGTATGGGACAGTTTTGTGTGTGTGTGGGTGTGTGATGCTGATACTTTTTTCTCTCTTTCTACCTTTCTCCTTTTCTCTTCCTCTTTCTTTTTCTCTTTCTCTTTCTTTCTTTTTCTTTTTTTCTCTTTCTCTTTCTGCTTCCCTGTCTTTCTCTTTCTCTTTCTACTTCTCTCTCTTTTTCTTTCTCCCTCTCCCTCTTCCCCTTCCTCTTCCTCTTCGTTTCCCTCTCCGCCTCCGTCTCCCTGTCTCTAATGATAATAATAATGATAAATTTGATAATAATGATAATGATAATAGCAATAACAACGATAACTAAAACACAACAACATTGATAATAATAATAATAATATAAACAGTAAGAAATGAAACGATGGATCTCGCCTCACAGCAAACAAGAATTTCTTGCTTTATCTTCCTCACAAAATTCCAGTGAAAATAAGGCCCCCTGACGCGTCAATTACATTCCTTTGTTAAGTTATTGGTTCTTATTTATGTATTTTTTTCCTCTTATGTGCATTATTACATTTTTTTCGTCTCATGAGATGCGAGATACAGATTGCGAAATAATACATAGGCGATGGTTTTGGTTATGTGGATATTTCAGCTGTTATTTCTGTATGAATGTATGTATGTGTCTATGTATGTCGGTAGGTAGGTGTGTATGTATGTAATATGTGTATGTAATGTACGTGTGTATGTATGTAATGTTCGTATTTAATGTATGTGTGTAAGTATGTCCATCTATCTGTTTGTGCAAGGTTTATTTACATATCTGTGTGTCACACTATCTATCAGTGTGTTTATAGGTAGGTCTGTCTGTTGGTGTTATCTTTCCCAGAAGATGTATACATGCAAAGACACATCCACGCATATACATACATACACAAGATATAAAAGTAACAAAAAACAAAAACAAATACCCTCTTCAAACGCATATATATATATATATATATATATATATATATATATATATATATATATATATATGCACATACATACATATATATACAAACATTCATACACACACACACACACACACACACACACACACACACACACACACACACACACACACACACACACACACACACACACACACACACACACACACACATACATACACACACACACACACACACACACATATATATACATATATATATATATCTATATATATATATATATATATACATATATATATATGTATATATAAAGAGAGAGAGAGAGAGAGAGAGAGAGAGAGAGAGAGAGAGAGAGAGAGAGAGAGAGAGAGAGAGAGAGAGAGAGAGAGAGAGAGAGAGAAAGTGTATCTGTGTATATATATAGTTATATGTGAATATTTATATAGATATATATATATGTGTGTGTGTGTGTGTTTGTGTGTGTGTGTACGTGTGTACTATAGATAGATAGATAGATATAGATTAGGATACAAATAAAGATGTAGACATATGTGTGTATATATACATTTATATATAGACAGGTAGATAGATGTGGATATATACATACATATATATACATATATATATATATATATATATATATATATATATATATATATATATGTATATATATATTTATATATATATATATATATATATATGTAATATATATATGTGTATATATATATATATATATATATATATATATATATATATATATATATATGTATGTATGTATATGTATCTATCTATCTATATATATACATATATATAGATAGATAGGTATGTATCAAAATAAATATATATACATATATATATATATATATGTATGTATATGCATATGAATGTCTATATATGTATGTATGTATTATGTATATGTATATGCATATACGTGCACAACATCAGTTTCAACAACAGTAACAAACAAACACACGCTGAGACATGAATTGACACGAACGCTTAATGGTAAAAGCACCGTGCAGGCACACGTGTGTGTGTGTGTGTGTGTGTGTGTGTGTGTGTGTGTGTGTGTATATATATATATATATATATATATATATATATATATATATATATATATATATATATATATATATATATATATATATATATATACACTGTATGTATTGCATAAAATTTAATCTTTCCTCCTTGCATGTAGCCATATACGTGTACCAATAATGTCAACAGCAGGAGGGAGGAGGGGAAGGAGATGAAGAGAGGAGGAGGCAAGGGAAGAGAGGAAGAAGGAAGGGAAGAGAGGAGGAAGGAAGGGGAGAGAGGAGGAGGGAAGGGAAGAGAGAAGGAGGCAAAGGAAAAGAGGAGGAAGGAAGGGAAAAGAGGCGGAGGGGA
>NC_061843.1:8890181-8892681 GCF_019202785.1 Penaeus chinensis | reverse complement strand
AGTTGCGTGTACCTTTCCGACGACCAGGTGCAATATCTGCACAACGGCATTGTAGCGTGCAATTATCCATGTCGAAATACGATGAGAGTTTGAGTTCAGTATCTCATCACGCAGTCAAGAAGCCACGATGCTCTCGGCAGTTTCTGGTGTATTGGGATTATGCGTGCAGAAGGCCCGTGTTTGCCGCTGAATGTCTAATGATACCGGCATTCAAGGAGCATTCACTGTTTATTAGGATTGATGAGAGAGGGTACGTGTAGTGAGGTGTATCATTACTGTCAAATGTCGGTCTTGCTTTTTGTCTGTTCTGATCTGTTTCTTGTTTCTGTATCTGTATTTGCTTCAATCAGATACTTCCTTTGCCTTACCTCTCTCTCTCTACCAATTTATCTACCTATCTCTTGTTAAATACAAATATTACATTATACTGCTGTGTGTGTAAGTTTATGTGTGTGTGTGTGTGTCTGTCTGTCTTCCCCTGCCCTTTTCTTCCTCCGTTCCTCAGCGTAGGCCTTCTATCAGGAGCACCTTATCACTTAATTATATTCACTGAGGACCTACAGGGGAATCGGTCCCACATGGCAGTTTCTCATAGGCGTCTTACTGCCCTAATTGAATGAGGGACGCACTGCTTCAATTACTGTCATCCTGACCTGGACGCGGCAGAGGAAGGGAGGCTGGAGGGTAGGGGGTAGAGGATGGGGGGGAGGGAGGAGGAGGGAAGGGGAAGGAGAAGGAGGAGGGAAGGGGAAGGAGAAGGAGGAGGGAAGGGGAAGGAGAAGTAGGAGGGAAGGGGAGGGAGAAGGGAGGAGAGGGGAGATCAGGAAGGCGACGGGAGGGAAAGGAGGGGAAGGGAAGTGGAGAGGAGGCGGGGGAAGGGAGGGAAGGGGTTGGCAGGGAGAGAGAGAGACAGAGAGAGAGAGAGAGAGAGAGAGAGAGAGAGAGAGAGAGAGAGAGAGAGAGAGAGAGAGAGAGAGAGAGAGAGAGAGAGAGAGAGAAAGGCAGAGAGAGAGAGAGATAGAGAGAAAGAAAGGCAGAGAGAGAGAGAGAGAGAGAGAGAGAGAGAAAGGAAGAGAGAGAGAGAGAGAGAGAGAGAGAGAGAGAGAGAGAGAGAGAATGAATGAAAGAGAATGAGGGAAGAAAAATAAGGTAGATGGAAAATAAGAGATGGGAATACATTAGAAAATATCCAAAGATAGGGACTCGAAATGAAAATGAGGAAATGTGAAAAGCCAGAGAACGTGTAATGAAACCGGGGGAGCTAGAGCGTAGAGTTGTACTCACCCACTCCCTGGACTTCGGTCCCTCGTTAAAAGTAGACCTCCTTAAAGGTTCTCCTTCTAAGAGAAAGTTTCTGTGCTGTATATATATGTGTTTATATATATATGTGTGTGTGTGTATATATATATATATATATATATATATATATATATATATATATATGTGTGTATATATATATATATATATCTATGTATGTATATATATGTGTATATATGCGTGCGTGTGTGCGTGCGAGTATGCGTGTGTATATAGAGAGAGAGAGACAGATATAAAAAAAAAAGAAAGACAGACAGACAGACAGACACACATATAGACAGATAGACAGACAAACAGAACGACAGACAGACAACACACATTGTCTTTCATTACAATGTTTATAATTTAGTCTTTATTTCGAATACATACTAATGGCCATCACCTCAGAGAGTCATACCAGTATCAATATCGCTTGCAAATAAACAAAAAGAGAGGTAAACACATAACCAAACGGAAATATTGACAAATAAGCAGATACATAACACAAGACCGAAAGGCAAAATAAACCCAAAACACCAAATTATTCGAAAACTAGGGGTTGTTTTCTCCCTTGTATCTCGTGTCCTTGTAAATACAGGAAAAGGGGAAAAGATGGAACAAGAGGAAGATACAAACAAGGGAGAGAGTATAATTGGATGACTGATAATAACACGCGGTAAAACGAAGGTGAGAATTGATGATATGTGTAATTAGGTTAAACGGCAAATCGGGTGAGATAGAGAAGAGGGGGGGAAAGGGAAAATTTGGATAATGAGGAAAAGGAAAATTGAGACTAGAGGGGAAAAGAATACAGGTGAAAAAGCAGATGTAAAGTGTAAAAGGGAGAGTGAATAGGAGAGTATAAAACAGAATGACAAAGAAAAATCTCCGAAAAGTGTATAGAGGTGGAAAGAATAAAACTGTAAGAAAGGAAAAACTGAAATGATAAATGATGATAGATGAAGAACGATGAAGTCCCATAAAGTAATAAAGATCGGATGTGCTGGATGATTACTAAGGGAAAAGGGGAAATGGGGGAGGAAGAAAGGGGGAAAAGGAAAATAGGAGAGGAAGAAATAGGGAAAAGGAAAATAGGAGGAGGAAATAAGGAGAAGGGAAATAGGAGAGGAAGAAATAGAGAAGAGGAAAATAGGAGAGGAAGGAATAGAGAAGAGAAAATAGGAGAGGAAATAGAGAAGAAAAA
>NC_061843.1:8887004-8890081 GCF_019202785.1 Penaeus chinensis | reverse complement strand
CTCTCTCTCTCTCTCTCTCTCTCTCTCTCTCTCACCCCGCCCCCCCTCTCCCTTATCTTTTTTCATCCTCCTGTTTTCCTACACCCCCCCCCCCCCTCTGGCGACACAATCAGGAACAATCACCGACAATCAAATACAACGTTATTTCATGTCCTCGTCTTCTTTCTTCTCTTTTCTCTTCCTTCATTCTCTTCGTTGTCTTTTTATCTTTGTTTTAGCTTTTGCTTTGCACACTTCTCAAGCACACACACACACACACACACACACACACACACACCACACACACACACACAAGAACACACACACACACACATACACACACACACACACACACACACACACACACACACACACACAAGCACACACACACTCACACACACACACACACACACACACACACACACACACACACACACACACACACACACACACACACACACTATTAAGGGAACCAGTGGCTGCGTTTGAAGCTTTTAAACAGTGGCCATTGCAACGCCTCTTATTAGTGCATTTGAAACGCCAAATACTCTCGCAGCTACAACTTGCACAAGAAGTTTCGTCCAGGAAGTCAAATCTCTTCTCTCTTCCCTGGCTTCCGGTCGCCAGGGGCACTTAAGCTTATAATTGTTTCGCGCACAACTTTGCTGCGGCGAATAGATCTCGACGGGGGGGGGGGGGGGGGGGGATGTGGGTTTTAAGAGGTATTTGTAAATGGATTATATGTACACATCTCTCTCTCTCTCTCTCTCTCTCTCTCTCTCTCTCTCTCTTTCTCCTTCCATGTTTATATATATGTGTGTGTGTGTGTGTGTGTTTATATATATTTGTCTATCCATCTATCTATCTATATGTATTTATATATGTATATGTTTGTATTTATATATACATTTATATATATATGATATATATATAATATAATATATATATAATATATATTATATATATATATATATATATATATGGAAACAGAGAGTGAATGAGTGAGTGAGAGAGAGAGAGAGAGAGAGAGGAGAGAGAGAGAGAGAGAGAGAGAGAGAGAGAGAGAGAGAGAGAGAGAGAGAGAGAGAGAGAGAGAGAGAGGAATAGATGGATAAACGTAGATATACAGTTTATGTGTGTGTGCATAACAATTAAAAGGTAGACTAACATCCGTGAATCATTCCATGTTTATTCAGGAAACGTTTGAATGTCGTCATATATACATCAATGCTGTCACAAGGAACCAAACGAAAAGGTCGATAGATAAATCTAATTATGAATATTCTGATTCTGATTACAGAATACTAATACATAAGATATAACGAGAACAATATATATGCAATGCAAATTAACAAATGTGCATAATGCAAACAAAAGAATGCATAGAACCTAACCAGTTTGGGTGTTCATTATGAGGAAAGGCCTATTGGGTGAACAAGGTGGCTGTGTCGGTTGCATTGTTCAGTTCAGGTTTCATCTTTTGTAAAAGCAAGGATTCCGAGATGATGAGGTCTTGGCGAAGGAGTGCAAGGGTGGAAGTCTAAAAACTGCGTTAGAGTGGAGTATTCTGTTTTTGCCGAAAAAGGTCAGTTCCGAAGGACTGTGTTCTCAGATTCGCTGACGTAATTATCGTGAGGTAGACACCGCGTGGAACAGTGATCGTTTTAGAAAGATATTGTTAGGGTTGGTGAAGTTAAAAGTAAATTTAATTTGGTAGTAATTCATTTCCAAAAATGATTTTAGTTGTTTCTTGAATTCGAAGTTTAAACTACCCATATACAGCGGTTTTGCATATCTATGGCCTTTTTGACATAGATATGCAAGCACACACTGGTTCAAAAACATTTTACATAGCAATGGATCGGAAACAAGAAAGGTGTTTAATCGCTTTAATCTTTATCAAAAGGTAATTACAACAAACACCAAAGCTCGAGGTGTAAACATAAATACCATCTGACACGCTGGTACCACCGTACAGGTGAACGTACAGGAAAGAGAGGCCACCGGCGTAGTCAGAGAAAGCGCTGTTTTTGGGAAGGAGGTAAAATGTGAAGAGAATGGAGTAGATGGTGATCACAAGGAGAACATTTTAGAATGCAGAACTATGACCAATGAAAGAAAACGAAACAAATATACAAATTAAGTATCTTGGATCCAACAATGCATCAGACAGAAGGTGCAAGACTGAGATTAAAGGGTCGCGTCGAGCAAGCCAAACAGACAGTGTTCTGGTGAAAAAAAAAAAAAAAAAAAAAATCCTGTGGAACAAAAAACTGACGTTAAAGACCAGACTTCTGAAACACAATGTACAGCCGTGCTATTGCATGGTTGTGAGGCTAATACGATCATTGCTTTGGAAATGTGGTAGTTAAGCATAATGCAAAAAGAAAAGAAAAGAAAAGATAAGAAAAGAAAAGAAAAAAATATTCCATGCGGTAGAAAGACAGGTGAGAACTGCTGAAGAATCCGATGAAGAGGCAACTCGAAATTTCGTCATGAGGAAACAAAAAAGTACGCGGGTCATCTAAGAGACTTGTTGGGTAGAATTGCAAAATAAAGTTTAAGGACCATTAACGATAGAAAAAGCTAGAAATACATCTATAACTAGGCTGTCGAAGGCTCTGTGTGTGTGTGTGTGTGTGAGAGAGAGTGTGTGTGTTTGTGTGCGCGTGTGTGTGTTTGTGTGCGCGTGTGTGTGCATTTCGTGCAAGGAACCTTTGACAGACAAAAGGGAAAGTTCTGTTGCCTGTTTAGAGTCATTACTCAACTCCCTCTTCTCCTCTCATTTTCCCCTCTTCCTCCCCACGCTCCTACCCCCTCCCATGTCCTCTCCCTGACCTTCACTACTATTCTTCCCCTACCTCCGTTCCCCCTACCCCCCACCCCCAACCGGTCCTTTTCCCCTCACTTCCCAGGTCATGTACAAGGCAAGTAGGATCTGCACGTACCTTGTGCTAGTGCCTATGAATAATTATTGTGCCTCCTGTATTCAGCTGGGCCAGGTAAGGTCAGCTGAGTTTCGTGGGTTGGTAGAATCCATCGCTTGCTTGTGGCAGTACTTATGTATCTGGTCTATTCCTCTCTAATTTTCTACGCTC
>NC_061843.1:8877004-8879504 GCF_019202785.1 Penaeus chinensis | reverse complement strand
GAGGTGGGGAAGAGGGGGAGGAGGGGTGGGAAACAGGGGGGAGGAGGGGAGAAAGGGGTAAGAGTGAGTTATGGAGAGGGGGAGGAGGGGTGGGGTGAGAGGGGAGGGGGAGGAGGGGTGGGAGAGAGGAGAGGGTGAGGAGGGGTGGGGAGAGAGGGGAGGGGGATTGGAAAGGAGGAAAGGAGAGGGGTAGGGTAGGGAGAGGGAGAGGGAGAAAGAGTTGGGAAAAAGTAAGTGTTGGAGTAAAGAGAGGGAAGGACAGAGTGGGGAAAAAACAGGGGAAAGAAGGAGAGAAGGAGAGGGGTAGGAGAGATAAAGACAAAAAGAGGGGTAGAGACAAAGGTAGAAGAAGGGGGTTGAGAAAGAGGGGAAAGGGGTGGGGTTCGGAAGTAGACTAAGATAGAATAGGAATTAAGAGAGAGGAACGGGGTGGGGATCGGAAGTAGACTAAGATAGAATAGGAATTAAGGGAGAGGAAAGAAAGGGTGAAGGGAAAGGGAAAAGGGGAAAACGTAGCTAGGGAGAGAGGATAGAAGGATGTGGATAAGGAGATAAATGAACGAGGGAGAAAGGAATAATTTGAATTAACTATCACTCTTTAGTTATTACTTCATTACCCTTATCATTATCAGTATTTTCTTTTATCAATATGCTTTTCGCACGCACGTTTGTATGTTATATTTGCTTTGTTGAATTTTACGTACGGATAACAGAGGCGAAAATAAGCAAAAAATACGGGATCGAATTGAAAAATATCGATCAGCAATGGTCGAGATAAAATAAAAAATAAGAGAAGGCCCGAAGAAAAAGGTGGTAAGAAAGGGAAAAAAAAGGGAAGAAATGAAGGAAAACGGAAGAATTGAAGAAACAGAAATAGGGGGAAAAGGAAAGAAAAATCAAAGGGAAACAGAAAGCTGGGATAAGGAGAGAAAGGCAAAGAGAACAACAACAAAAAAAAGAGATATAAGAAAAACGGAATTACTGAAGGAGAAGAGAGAGAGTAAAAGGGAAAAAATAAACAACAAATAAGGGAAAAATAAAATACACGAAAACGTATATATATATATATATATATATATATATATATATATATATATATATATAAAACAGAAAAGAAAAAAACGACAAAATACAAAACAAAACACGTAATCAACGATAACAACGAAAACAAACAAAACAGAAAAAAACGAAAAAGAAACAGAAAAAACAAAGACACAGACGAAAGAAACAAATTATTGTTTGCGATAAACAAAAAACAAAACAAAAAAACACAAACATAAACAAACTAACGCAAACCAAACCAAACCAAACCCAAAACAAACCCAAACACACAAAAGCAAAAACAAAACAAACACACAACAACCAGACCGAAAGAGGGACCCTCGGAGCAGCATCCTCCGCGCCCCGAGATGATCAGCATCCTAGGAGGGCGAGATAAATCAGGTAGAAAGAATCCCATCGAGACGACATCACACCGGAAGGGAGGCTGGTGGGAGGGGGAGGGAGGGGAGGGGAGGGGAGGGAAGGGGAGGGACGGAGGCTGATGGAAGGGGAAGGGAGGGGAAGGGAGGAAAGGGGAAGGGAGGAGAGGGACGGAGGCTGATGCAAGGGGAAGGGAGGGGAAGGGAGGGGAAGGGAGGGGAGGAGAGGGACGGAGGCTGATGCAAGGGGAAGGGAGGGGAAGGGAGAGGAAGGGAGGGGAGGAGAGGGACGGAGGCTGATGCAAGGGGAAGGGAGGGGAAGGGAGAGGAAGGGAGGGGAGGAGAGGGACGGAGGCTGATGCAAGGGGAAGGGAGGGGAAGGGAGGGGAAGGGAGGGGAGGAGAGGGACGGAGGCTGATGCAAGGGGAAGGGAGGGGAAGGGAGGGGAAGGGAGGGGAGGAGAGGGACGGAGGCTGATGCAAGGGGAAGGGAGGGGAAGGGAGGGGAAGGGAGGGGAGGAGAGGGACGGAGGCTGATGCAAGGGGAAGGGAGGGGAAGGGAGAGGAAGGGAGGGGAGGAGAGGGACGGAGGCTGATGCAAGGGGAAGGGAGGGGAAGGGAGGGGAGGAGAGGGACGGAGGCTGATGCAAGGGGAAGGGAGGGGAAGGGAGGGGAAGGGAGGGGAGGAGAGGGACGGAGGCTGATGCAAGGGGAAGGGAGGGGAAGGGAGAGGAAGGGAGGGGAGGAGAGGGACGGAGGCTGATGCAAGGGGAAGGGAGGGGAAGGGAGAGGAAGGGAGGGGAGGAGAGGGACGGAGGCTGATGCAAGGGGAAGGGAGGGGAAGGGAGGGGAGGAGAGGGACGGAGGCTGATGCAAGGGGAAGGGAGGGGAAGGGAGGGGAAGGGAGGGGAGGAGAGGGACGGAGGCTGATGCAAGGGGAAGGGAGGGGAAGGGAGGGGAGGAGAGGGACGGAGGCTGATGGGAGGGAGAGGGGAGGGGAGGGGAATGGAGGGGAGGGGAAGAGAGGGGAAGGGAGGGGAAGGGAGGGGAGGAGAGGGACGGAGACTGATGGCAGTGCGT
>NC_061843.1:8864504-8872004 GCF_019202785.1 Penaeus chinensis | reverse complement strand
TGATGATTTCCAGGCGAGGACAACGCGGCTTCCGTGATTTGGGAACAGGAAAATCTTCTTCTTTTTCTTTTCTTCTTCTTCTTCTTTCTTCTTCTTCTTCTTCTTTTTCTGTTTTTCTTTCCCTCTTCTTTTCTTTTCTTCTTCTTCTTCTTTTTTTCTTTCCTTCTTCTTTTCTTTTCTTCTTCTTCTTCTTCTTCTTCTTTACTTCTTGTTATTTTTCTTTTCTTGTTCTTGTTCTTATTTTCTTCTTCTTCTTCTACTACTTCTTTTTTTTTCTCCTTCTTCTTCTTTTTCTTTTCTTCTTCTTCTTTTTCTTTTTTTCTTCCTTCTTTTTCTTCATATTTCTTCTCTTCTTCTCAATCTATTTCTTTTTTTCTTCCTTCTTCTTCCCTTTTCTTCTCTTCTGTCTCATCCCCTTTTCTTTTTTCTTCTTCTTCCTTTTCTTCTTTTCTTCTTCTTCTTGTTCTTCTCTTTTTCTTCTTCTTTACTTCTTCTTTCTCTTCTTCTTGTTCGTCTTCTTCCAATTCTTGTTCTTTTTGTTTATTTCTATTTTACTTCTTCTTATTCTTCCTCTTATTATTATTTTTCTTTATTCTTCTTCTCTTCTTTTTTCTTCTACTTTTCTTTTCTTCTTCTTCTCCCCTTTTTTCTTCTTTTCCTTTTCTACTTCTTCTTCTTCAACATCATTATCATCTTCTTCCTCTTCTCTACTACTATCATTATTGTTATAATCATTATTAATACTATTATTATTACTTTCATTATCATTATCATTATTACAACTGTCATCATTATCATTAATTTTATCATGATTACTATTATGATTATTACCGTTATTATCATTAATGTTATTACTATCATTATTGTAGTTATTTTTATCATCTTTAATTTCATTATTGTCATTATTGTGTTTTATTATTTTCATAATGATTATTTATTGTTATAATCATTGTCATTATTATTATTATTATTATTTTTATTATTATTATTATTATTATTATTATTATTATTATTATTATTATTATCGTTATCATCACTATCATTATTATCGTTATTATCATTATTATCATCATCATCATCACCGGCATTATCATTATATTGTTATTATTATTATTTTCTTATTCTTATTTTAATTATTCTTATTCTTATTATTAACATCATCGCTATTGCCATTATCATTATCATCCTTATTAGTTACATTATTATCATTATTACTATTATTTTCATCATTGTCATTATCATCATCATTATTATTATCATTATCATTGCCTTTATTTTCATCGTTATCCTCTATCAATCCATTTTATTATCATTGTTGTTATTACCATCACTAATATCATTATCATTATCATTACTGATTTCTTAATTTCAGAATTTTCATCATAAATGCTATCAACGTCACAAATTTTACTGAAAATACAGTTTTCTATTTTCTTATTTTCTTATTAATACCGAGACAAGGCGTCTTCACTTCTCACTCTTGTGAATTATGATCATTTGTCAATAGTTGGCCTCTCGTTTTTGTAAACAAGATTGCCAGCTTTTTTTCTTGCTCTGTCTTTCTCTCCGTCTCTCTTTCTCTCTATTTCTTTCTTTCTTCTCTCACCCTTTCTTTCTTTATTTATTTCGCTCTTTTTTCACTCTCTTTCTTACTCTCTCTCTCTCTCTCTCTCTCTCCCCTTCACTCTCTCTCTCTCTCTCTCTCTCTCTCCTTCACTCTCTCTCTCTCTCTCTCTCTCTCTCTCCTTCACTCTCTCTCTTTCTTTCTCTCCGTCTCTCCCTTTTTTTTTCTTTCTTTATTCTCTCTGCCTCTCTTTCTTTTTTTCGTTCGCTCTTTCTTCTCTCTTTCTCTTACTCTCTCTCTATCTTTAATACTTTATTGATAAACAATTACATCATATTTAGTTATAATAATTAGACATGTTACAGTCAAAACACTTTTTTTTACAGACTAAAGGAACTCGTTTTAATGACTCCTATCTTAAAGACCTACCTCATCTCATTACGATGCACTCATGTAACACATAATATACAAATCATAGAATTATCTATTAGTGGTCGTTAGCCACACAAGTGCTTTGCATATGAGAGAGTGTAAGAACTGAGCTTCCACATCGATGATAGAAATGAATATATTCCATAATTTGGAATATCTGGAGAGAAACTGTCGCTGGTGGTGCGCCGTGTAACGAGATCCGTCCAGTGCGGCGGCGCTCGTTCCACTGTTCTCGTGGGGCGCAGCTCGTGTTCCTGGCAGTCTCATTGGCTACAGGTGCGGGACGTGTTGGCGATGGACGCGGAACATCGTCGTCAAGCCAGCTACTCTCCTGTGTTGAAGGCTGTCCAGGTTCAGTTGATACCGTTGGGTCCTATCTTCGATGATTTTCTTCGCTCTTTCTTGTATTCTATCAAAGATTTTGAGGCTAGTGATGTTTGCTCCTCCCGACGCGAGGCAGAAGTACTCGAGTAAAGAGAGAATTTGTACCTTGTAGAGAAGCTCCTTTCCTTCACCGTCCAGCAGTCAGCTGATTCTTCTGAGGTATGCAAGTTTCTGCGAAGCTTTTCTCGCTAAAATTTCTATGTGACTTCTGAATGTCAATTTTTAGTCGAATGTGATGCCCAGTTATTCCATTTCCTCTTGTGGTCTTATTTTTTATCTCTGAAGTTTGCTTGGATATCATTGTTCTTTCTCTCGATAACCAAAAGCTGGGTTTTATTCGGGGCAAAGGAGACCTGCCCTTTCTCCCCCCAAGTCGATATTTGTGCGAGTCTATGTAGTTTTTCTATTTTCTATGTATTCTGTTCCCTGGGCTCACACCTAAAGGAGTGTGTTCCATCAACCGCAAAGACTTTGGCTTCTGGAATGAGGTAGAGCAAGTTATTGAGGAAGACATTCCACAGCAGAGGGCCCAATATGCTTCCTTGAGGGACACCTGCTTTGGTGTAGGAAGCAGAGTGTTTTCCATTGAGAACTACTCTGATTTGTCTGTCGAACATTTTTTTTTTTTTTTTCAAAAGGACCAGGAGTTCACCGTTCACTCCAAATGCTTTTAACTTGCTTAACAACCGTAGGTGCCATACCCTACAGTCATCTGTAACAACAGCTCGGCAGCAGAGCAGTTCTTCCAAAAGTCATATTGACGGGTAGACAGAAGACGGCTTTTATTGAGGTGGAAAGATATTATTTTTTCAAATATCTTGCTGATGATTGACAGCAAGGACACTGGCCGGTAAGTTTTTGGACTGGATTTGTCCCCTTATTTAGAGGTGGGGACAACATTACTCTGTTTCCAAAGTGTTGGTCATTTTCAGGAGCTTAAACATGTGTTAAAAATTAAAGTGAGAGAAGATGACAGCTCCCCTGCGCACCTCTGGAGTAGCCGAGGGTTAACACCGTCAGGTAATGTAGCTTTTCTTGTGTCTACATTGTACAGGAGCTTCTCCACTTCTCTCACGCTTGTTGGAATCCTGCTTAGCTTTTCAGTACTCAAGATGGGAAGTGTGGGTGTTTTTTGCTCAGGATAAGGAACTGTCATTTTATTTGAGAAATGTCTTGCCAGTGCATCTGTTTTTTTCTTCCGAGCTTACTGCTAGTGTCCCATCTTTTGTGATTGAGGGTGGGATAGTTCCATCCTTTGTGTTGCCTTGCTTTCTTTAACAATGTTCCACCTTAATTTTGTTTCAACTTCAACCTCTTATTTTTTATTTTAGTTTTAGTTTTCTCCCATTGCTGAATGTTCCAGTTGTTGTGCAGCCTGCCTATGGAATTGCTTGTTTCTGTTTGTAGGATTTCTTTTATACCAGATCTATGTTTGATGTTTGAGGTCCGTGGCTCTTTTGCACTGAGTTCCAAACCATGGTTGGTTTTGTAGCCTCATTAAAATAGAGGTGAAGGAATTAACCTGATCTATACTGCCCTGGATTTCACCGTCCCCTTTTATATGAGACAGTCTCCTGTCCAGTTTGCATTCTCCCACTTCCACATCGCCCTTGTCGTAGTCTCCTCCCTAGGTGTCCTTAAACTGTTCATTGTTAAGACAGCTTCGTGGTCAAGATGTCCCGACATGACCAAGTGGGACAGACTTTACCGAATGGGAAGGTAGATCAGGACAACTGGGTCAAGAGACGATCCAGAGCGATGTTTTGCAAATTCATCAAAGTTCTGGACTGCCATTAGTTCGTCGAAAGCGGATTGTACTCTGTGCTGGTTTAGGTCTCCAAATAATACAAAATGATGGCAGTTATAGATGGTCATAAGCGGATCAAAGTTTTGCAATATGGAATCTACAAGTAGTGTTCCTTGTGATGGCGGCCGGTAGCATTCGCAAATAATGCTGCCCCGTTTATTGTCCATCAGTCTGAAGAGTATGGGAAGTTCTATTATCTGCTGCTGCAGGTTTATTTTGTAGCATAGTGCAATTCCTTCTATCTCTACGTATCCAATTTGAATGTCCTGAAATACGTGCATAGTTGGACGGAACCATGTCATCTAGGAAGGTTTCAGTTGCAAATCAAATGTCAGTCGTCTGTTTGAGTTAGTTCTCCGACATTGGTTTGGAATCCTCTCAAATTGGCTGAAATGATTCATATTTCGCAATTTTTCCCACTGCCTTGGGAATACTCCTGTCTGTGCTTTGCGGGAGTATGGAGTTGGCAGATACGTCACGGAATGGTTCGGTTGATTGGACTGAAAATGTTGGTAAGGATGAAATCCTGTGTATGGTGCTGAGGTTGACGGTGGCCTCTAGTGAACTTGCTCTCTCTCTCTCTCTCTCTCTCTCTCTCTCTCTCTCTCTCTCGCTCTCTCTCTCTCTCTCTCTCTCTCTCTCTCTCTCGCTTTTCTAGATAAGATTGCCAGCTTGGGGGGGGGGGGGGGATGAAAATTCTCTCTCTCTTTTTTCCTTTCTTTCTTTCTCTGTCTCTGTCTCTGTCTCTGTTTGTCTCTCTTTCTTTCTTTTTTCTTTCTCTGTCTCTGTCTGTCTCTCTTTCTTTCTTTTCTCTTTCTCTGTCTTTCTCTCTGTATCTCTCTCTCTTTCTCTCTTTCCTCTCTCTCTCTCTCTCTCTCTCTCTCTCTCTCTCTCTCTCTCTCTCTCTCTCTCTCTCTCTCTCTCTCTCTCTCTCTCCCCCTTCCACTCCTCCTCCTCCCCTCCCCTCTTTCTCCCTCTCACTCTATCTTTCTGTCTCTCTCTCTCTTTTCTTTCTTTTTTGTATGATACTTGGTATTAAGGATGACTTTCGTATTCAAGCAGTAATAAATAAATAAATAGATAAATGAGTAAATGAGAAGATAACCGTAAATATATATATATATATATATATATATATATATATATATATATATATACACACACATATATACATATATATTTTATATATATACATACACACACACACACACACACATATATATATATATATATATTATATATATATACTCATATATGTATGTATATATTGGAAAGCCATTCATTTCACTGCAGGTCTCTCTCAATTCACAATTGAGAGGTTATTTGGCAGTCTCACCCTTGCCTGATTGGATGCCCTTCCTAATCAACCGCGGCTCGGCATGCTAACACTTGTGCCACGGCGGTGATTTCCCCTACGACACCTGCGTTTGACTTCTCAAGCCGATATGTTGCAGGCATTTTTACGACCGCCGCGACAGGGAATTGAACTCGGTCTCGCAATCCAGTGCTCTAACCACTTGACCGTCGCGGCAGTTATATATATATATATATATATATATATATATATATATATATATATATATATATATATATATATATGTGTGTGTGTGTGTGTGTGTGTGTGTGTGTGTGTGTGTGTGTGTGTGTGTGTCTGTGTGTGTCTGTCTGTCTGTGTGTGTGTGTGTGTGTGTGTGTGTGTGTGTGTGTACATACACACATTTATATATATATATATATGTGTGTGTGTGTGTGTGTTTGTGTGTGTGTGTGTGTGTGTGTGTGTGTGTGTGTGTGTGTGTGTGTGTGTGTATGTGTGTAGAAAAGGTATGCATGAGAATGAATATCTACACAATACAAGATATGATCATTCTCATTCATACCTTTTCTATATTTGTCAACATGAATTCGGTTCACACACACACACACACACACACACACACACACACACACACACACACATACACACACACACACATACATATATATATGTATATATGTATATGTATGTATATATATATTTAGATGTGAACAATTTAAAAAGAAAAACTAGATTATTTGACAAATGAAGAACCAAAAAAAAAAAAAAAAAAAAAAACTCTTGAGTAACAATTTCCTTAACATCATTATTCATGAAATAATGATCAGGATTAACATTAATTACCCAAGCATTATGCGGGAGGTAAATATTCTTATTGTTTATAGTCTTAAGTAAATTTACGTAACCTTTGTGAACTGTCTGAAGCCGTTTCATTATATTAAGATTAAGTTTTTACTTAATAATCTCATATTGTTCGTTTTTCATAGAATCGCATCTAGTATGTTAAAGATTAATAGATTATGATTAGCCACCGTCTTTGTCCTTTTGATATAAATTGATTGGAATAGTTAGTGGTGTTAAGTTTATCAATGTTGCAAGTTTCTTGATTATTGTTCTTTACCTGCTTTGGGTTTTCATATTGTATGGTATTTTTTGTTTTATTCTAATATGAATTCAGTTCCTCGAATTCTTATCATTTAATCATAATCAGCTTCAGAAGCAATAAAGGTATTTGAATATAATTAGCATTTCCAAATATTTCCCTTCCATCCCGCCGCATCTCGTACGAAAGAACTATCATTTATTTTCTATCATTTTCTAACTTTCTTATCCGTTGATTTTTTTTTCTCTCTCTCTCCCTCTTTTCTTCCTCGTCTCTTTATCGGGTTGTTTCCTTGCACCTCCGAGCCTGCATGCAACCGGTCCTTTCAATGTGTGTTTCCAGTCATCAACATTTTGCAACAAATGTGTAGGGATTTTGACGCCTTCTCTTGTTTGCATTTCCCTCTAGTATTGTTTTTCTTTTTTCTTTCTTTCTTTATTATGTTATTGTTTTTATTTGGTTATTTTTTATTTTGATTGTTTTTCTTTTTTGGTATTTCTATTTTTTTTTTCCTTCTGATTTTTTCTTTTTTTTATTTGTAATCATGTTCTTTTTCCTTAATTTCCTATATCTCTCTTCTTCTTTTTTGTTTCATTATATCTCTTTTCGTTTTTCTTTCTTTCTTTCTTTACTTCCTCTTCCTCTCCTCTTTCCTTCATTCTCCTCCTTTTCCCCTACCCATTCTCCCTTTCTCCCATTCTCTCTACACCCTTCTCACCCTTTCTCTCCCTTTATCCCCCCCCCCTCCCTTTCTATACCTTCATTCCTTATTCCACCTTTTCTCATTTCTATTTTTATCTTATTTTCCATCTTTTATTCGAGACACGACACCTGCCTGACCTTTCGAGCGAAGTGGACGGTGTCAGCGGGGTATGCAAACGAAATGTTGCATA